>NW_024086424.1:0-64067 GCF_009730915.1 Dioscorea cayenensis subsp. rotundata | reverse complement strand
ATTACGTATTGCTACAACATAGATGATACACATCAGATTCCTTTAACACACACACAAACTCACGGGGACTCGAGCATCGAGAGTTTGGACAAGAGAAAAGATCATGAAAGTGCCCGTGTTCTCAGAGATTTAGTAAACAGATCCGTTGTTTATACCAGAGGGACAAACCGGGAGCTGTAATGCCTTTGGCTGCATCGATCACGCAAGAAGAAAGCATCAACACCAATAGTGCTTTTGAGAGAGGGAATAAGCCTCGACACGATTCAAAAGTGATCTGAATGGCACCCTGTTGTCACAATGTAGAGGAGTAGGAGCATGCGTAGGACAACACCCAAGATCATGCAAAAAGCCAACAGAACCAAACAATCTCCTCAAAGCAGAGTAGCCATGGTAAGCTCCGCTCAATGCTAGATCGAACACCCGCCTTGCTTCCGACTCTGCAAATGAGAGAAGAGCCCAAGAAATAAAAGTAATCTAGTAATGCGGAACGATGATCGACTGGGATCACCAGCCCAAGTATTACGTAGTCAAGATCAAGCTCCGCAGAACTGTACGAGAGAAAAGAAGACCCCGAGACGAAGTCGCTCAAGATAGCTGAAAAAGCCTCAAAAGATGGGACAGTGAACCGGGCGAGGGCGCACCCAAAACCTCGACCGAGAAACATGCACACAACATAGGCAATGCTCTCCTGATGAATAAGGGAAAAGATAGACCCAGACTCCCAAACAAGTGGACGAGAAGCGTGCGTTTGGATCGAGCATGAAGTCTCCCTCATCAAGACGTTACGAATCAAGATGTAGCTCCCATAGGGAGTGGTCACAACACAAGAGTCGAGAGATGCTGCCCGTAGGAGGATATCGATGTGTAATGCTATTGGGATAATCGAAAACCAAGAGAAGTAGAAGTGACCTATGCCCAAAAAATAGCTCAATCGACCAAGATCAGCCATTTAGAAATGTTGAAGGTGATGCTTGACAGAAACTATGATGAGCAGGATCATCACCGCCGATGATCATCATCCAAATAAAGCAACAACAAAGTCCGACCATGAGAGGAAGAGTGCACAAACAAAAGCGTGATCATGCGGACTAGGGCCGAAAGCCAGCAGCAGCCACCCGAGTGGAATTGAACGCTTCTCAAACCAAAGCCTCGAGGAGCCTGTTTGAGAGACCATAGAGAGCCTTCCGTAATGGCTACAAAACTAAAACCAGAAGAAGAAAACCGGTAGGGAAGCATGTAAACCTCTGGCGAAGATCCCGTGAAAAGCATTCTTCACATCATGTCGAAAAGGGACCATCGTCACGAACAGATGTACCACGAACAATAAGAAGAGCTCGAATGGTGATCATGCCCATGAGCTACGGGAGCAAAAAGCCCTCATCATAATCAGCATCCCCTCAGCCTCCCTCGAAACCACAAGCTGCAAGGCGAGCCTTGTCATCGCTTCTGAGAACCGCCGTCGAGCGTAGTCTGACTTTATAGACCCACCCAGTGGGTAAGGGAACAGGCACAGCGGAGGAAGCGGGAATCAAACCAATATAGAGGTGCACTCGAGCGCCCAAACTCGGAGTTTATAGCAGCCTGCGACTCGTATTTCAGGACACTCCTTCAAGAAGATGGCTCGGAGGCCACGAGTGGAGAAATAGGAGGTCGAAGTGAGAGGAAGATTAAGGCGATCGTGGGGGATGACGATCACGAAGAGGATAGGCGACGTCTGGGGATCTCACATCCGCAAGGAACACATCGGGAGGAAGCCGCTGGCGCCGGTGTGACTGCGGGGAAGAGGAGGAGATGGAATAGAAACCCTGGACACGGGAGGGGTCAGCGTCAACGGTGAAACGGATAGAGAGGATGGATCGAGATACATGTGGAGGTGGGGAGAGGGAGGTGGTGGAGAGGACACAATGAGAAATCGAACATCGGCCGATGTAGTAGAGGAGTGAGAAGAAAGAAAAGGAAGGGACAAAAGAAAGGACGATCCTCAACAAAGGAGACATCACGCCGAGACACGTGAAGTGATGAAGATCATAACACTTATAGCTTTTGCGCCTGTGACTATAACCAAGGGAAGACACAAGGAACGCATCGAATAGAAAGTTTAGTCCGCCTCCTCGAGGGCATAAGGAGCACACACACAAAACAACCAAACACACGTAAGATGAGAACAACGAAATGGAGAAAGACATTCCTCGGGATTACGACCAAGAAGGAAGAGGGTGTGAAGATTGATGAGGTAAACAGTGAGAGAGACAACTCGACTTAGAAGTGAGGGGAACATGGGAGGCAATGAGAAGAGTATGAGCGGTCTCAAGAATATGAGTCAAATGTTTCCTTCGGCAAAGTCTGCTCGAGAGCATGGGGCACCAGGACAAGAGAGGGTCGAGGAAGAGTGCCGTGGGAGGCAAGAACCTCAGCGAAACTCATGAGAAAGATACTCCCTCCCCGAATCGTAACGGAGAAAGTCACAATGGTGTGCAAAGAAAGTTGGGTCGCACATATTAGAAATCAATATAGACCTTAAAAACTCGAACGAGAACGGATAAAATAAATCCAAGTGTAACGAGAAATCATCAACAAAAATAACATAATAACGATGTCCACTTGTGAAACAAATGGGGCAGGACCTCAAACATCAAAATGAACTAATTCAAACGGAGAACATAGATCTGAGACACACCTCAAGGATATGGGAGGCATGAAATCGCTTACTGAGCTTTATAACTCTAACAAGAATGAGAATTATTAAATCTGAAACACTACTTAAAATCGCCAATGAATAGAGAAGATAGACGAGGAACACTAGGATAGCCAGTAGATGATGCGCATCGATGGAAATGAACATTGAGACAAGAACAGAGGTCACTGATAACGTAGAAGCAGGACTCAAGAGCTGAAGATGATCGAGCACATATACACCACTATGCGCGATGGCTCACCCAATGAGGGTCCCCTGTGAAGATGATCCTCGCATACCTGCAAACCAAACTCATCAGACAATACAAGATAGCCAAGAGAAGCAAGTCAAGCAGCGTAAATAAGGTTCATGGAGAGCTCGATACAAAGGCAACATCGGGAATATGAAAATGAGTGATGTAAGAGGGCAGATGCGACTAGGGATAGAGCCGCGTCCATTAGCGATAATCGACGAAGATCGGGAAGAAAAAGGGTGAAGAGAGTGAAGATGGGTAGCATCATAGGTCATATGAAAAAGAAGCTCCGCGAGTCAAGCAACCAAGAGAGGATGAAGAAATCACCTGTAGGGAGCGTGAGGCGATCGATGGGTGAGTCGGAGACGCCGGAGGCATCCCGAGTGAGTATTGGAGGTCAAGAGGGAGAAATCGACTCCTTGAAAGCTCATTGAATAAGTTCATTTGACTCGGCACAGACAACGGACCACCCCCGAGTAGCCGAGGTGATGCGGGCATCAGGTCTCAATCGAGCTCAGCTGCTAGCTTGCGACACTCAGTACGAACTTGGCCAAAAGTATGACAGTAATGACACCGAACTGACCGTCGATGAGGTGTACTAGAAACTGGTCCCTGAGACTGAGAAAGAGGACTAACAGGAGCACTAAGGCCAAGAGATGTCATCAAAAGAGTAATGGTCGGCACTGGGTTCTGCTGGGGAGCAGCAAGAATAGAGTGAGGAGCAACAGGTGGTGGAACCACATCTAAGGACCGAAGATGAGTCTCCTCAGCAAGCACATATGCTAGAGTATCACTAGCAGACGGAGGTGTAATCCGGTGCGATGGGCCGAGCCCGAACGTACCTCGAACTCGGGCGTAGGACGCATGAGAAACTCATAAATGCTGAGATAATTAGGATCCTGAGCAATGGCAAGACACTGAGCACAGGTCGGAGAAGAAGAGGGGGTCATCTCATCACACTGACGCCATAAATCACTGAGCACGGCAAAGAAATTCGAGACGAGTTCTCGCACGATAGGTAGAGGTGAGAGTCCGAGAGCAAGGAGTAAATGGCAACGCTTAGCGGAAGGAAGATAAAGTCGCATAGATGATCCCAAATCGCCTTGGTCAGTAGAAAGATCTAGCGCTAAGCGAATGGGAAGCTCACGGGGACCGAGCCGAGATGATAGCAATCGTACGGGCATCATCCTCAATCCACTTGAGCAAGTCAGCAGACGGAGAAAAGGAGCAGCGTTAATCAGCAGCAGAAGAAGGGATGGAAGAGACAGTAGTGGAAGAAACTGGAGGCGGACGGGTACCATCAACATGACCCCAAAGATTAAGCCCACGAAGGAGTACACGTAAAGTGGAAGACCATGCTTTATAATTCTTGCCATTAAGCATGATGTCAGCCTTTTGTAGGTAAGAAACCTGAGCAGAGGCCATGGAGCACCTACACAAAACACAAGGTCTGTGGGAGAATAGCTCAAGAAGAAAATACCGCGGGGGCCGAGGTCGGCAGGACAGCCGGGCGTACTTGACACGCTGGGGCTACTAGGCGTGAGAGCAGAGGGCAGCTGGGGCCGTAGCAGGTGCTTTGGAGCGGGCTCAGCGTGGCGCGGGGGCCGAGGGACGGCGGGCGGCCAAGACGAGGCCGAGCGGTGCATCTTTGAGATAGCGTCTTGTGAGTCGTGTTGAAGCGGCGGCACATGGCCGTGCCGGTCTGGCTGGCTGAGCACGAGGGCCGGTCGAGGCGCCGCATACGTGGGTGCGTGCTGGGCGGCTGGGCGGTGGGTGGCGCGCGCATGGGCTGAGGGACGACGGTCAACGCACACAAGGGCCGAGGAGCGGCGGATGGTCGGCGCCTGAGCTGAGAGGCGCAGGGCTGGCATGACAGGGAAAGAGAAAAAGGTTTTAGGAGAACCTCTCTGATATCATGTTAGGTGGAAAAGATTAACCAATTTTCATTAATCAAAACCTACAATGTACAAGGCATATATAGATACACATGTATATAAATATGGTAACTATACAAATATAGATATACAACTGTATACACAGCTGTATTCCCTAACAATCCCAAACGGGTCCACGCTACATGTTCTAACCTTATCCGAATATATTTACTCCCTATAAATATGTGATATGAGATTAGGGTTTCTCAATTAATTTGATTTGTGATTGCCATTAAAAGACGGCTACGGCAAAAACCCTAATATTCACAATAGTTGCTTGGAGCAAAAGAAGCCATCACTTCTTCCGGATCAAGGGTGAAAAGTTCGAGAACATTGTGTGTGTGCATTGTAGGATTTTGCTCTTGTGAAATCTCTGTAAGGTAATCCTGATCTTTCACATATATTCATGTGTTCATGTGATCGATCCTTGATAATTAATCAATTGTTAATTAAATATCAATTAATTGTAATTGATAGTCCTAATTTGATTGGAATGATTTTTCCTAACCTTAATTTTATTAGATCGATAATTACTAACACCCATAACAACACATCTAGCTCTGTGTAAATGAGGCAAGGACAATCTCCCCATAACAACACATCTACTTTTGCGTTGATGAGGCCCTTACAAGTAGGGGTGGCAATACTTCTATCGAGACACCGCCGAAATCTTGGTTCTATTCAACCCGGAATAAAACAAGTTTAGACAAATGTTGTGCTAATGCGAACAAGGTCAAAATATGGCTTGATTGTTCAAATTTAAATCAGAACCAGGTCCAGACATGAAAATTCAAACAATCACGACCATTTTACTTCTATAATTTTTAAAAAGCCCACATATTTTAAACTCAATCTTCCAAAAACTTCAAACATAAATCGCTTTTTCTATTAAGACTTAGATTTTGTATAATTTGAGTCGAATTTTGGATTGTTGACATTGTTTTTTTTTTTATTATTCAATATAAATTAAACTATTTTTTTAATATAATATTTGAATGAATTTAAATGTAGCAGATAGATTTGGACACATTTAGACATTCTGATGATTCGATTTAAAATAAACCGAATTTAGACAAATTCAATTTGACCGGATTTAAAAGGCTCAGATCCAAATAGACATGGGTGCGGGCCGTCCGGAAAATCGGCCCTGCCCGGAACCAGCCCGGGACCGGCCCGCCGGTTCAATGACCCGCGGGCTGGTTTATTGACGTCAGAACCGCCCGTCCTGTAGACGGGCCGGTTACTGATCTGATTCTCAACCCGTGACCAGCGGGACGGGCCGAGACCTAACCGAGTTGGGTTTTTAATATTATTGGACAACAAAAACAAAACCACTGAGCTACACTTTTTATTTTTAACATCTATTAGAAAATTATATATAGATAGATGTAGGGATATGGATCAAAAATATTTTTACATATATATTTAATTTATAAAAAAATTAAGAGACCGTATAATAAATTAAAAACTATATAAATCAATCTCTAAAATATCAAAGTATCAAAACAATAAATTTTCATAAATATTTTTTTCTTTAAAAATAATTATTTTTGTCTCATCGTCTTTTTCAGCTCATAAAGCACTAAGTCCCTACACATGCACTTTTAAACTCTCTTAAATAGGGGCACTCTTATGTGTCACATATATATTAGATTATTTTGTTTCAATTTATAAAATAAAAATAAAAATAATTTTTTTTTTAAATTATGTATATCAATTTATAAAAAAATATATTAGTAAAAAAGTAGTATCTTTGAATAATGGTTAACACCATATTATTTTGATTAGTAACTTTTTTCAATGACAACATGATGAGCACAATAATAACCCTATAGTTAAAGACCAAATTGAAATCTAGAGGCAACCTAAACTATAATAAATAAATAAGTTGATGATAACTTTAATTTAAAATAAGAATACTACTTGATATGTAATTTTTGTTGAACTTAAAAAGATGTGCTAATAATTTAATTTGATAGATAAACAAATTAAAATGTAACTTATTTTATCCTTTTTGAAATTATTTTGATATTTCTTAAAAATTTTTAAGTTATTATAAATTATTTTAAATTTTTTGTTGTTTGGAATTAAATTTTATTTACAGCTTCTTTATATTTATTTATGGTTTATATTTGAACAAAAAAGATATGGAGATTAATTGGTTAATGTGATAATTCCTAGGGGTGGTCTTTGGTTCGAATCTCATCCGTGGCATTATTTTTGAAAGTTTATCCATTTAATTTGTAAATAAAATATTGTAATTTAATAATAAAGTATTAGTTAATATAAAAAATGGTAAAAATCCGCCGGGTCAAACGGGCTTGGCCCGGACCCGGCAATTTCTGTGATAAGACAGGCCGGATCCGTTCATCCTTTGAGTGAAACGGACCCGGCGGTTCTTTACTGTAGCACGGCCGATCCCACCTCTAGATCCAAACAACAACTTCATCAGTTTATATTAATAACTGTCCAAATCCCGATCTTATTGGGACCTAGATTTCTTGCCACCCTTACTCACGTGGCCAAGCACTAGCCCTTCTTCTCAAACATCCCATAACAATGGGTAAATTTTTCCAATGAGTATATAAGTTTGGCCTTATATCGGTTTAGTATTAACTTTCGATTTGTATCAAAATGAGCGTTAAGTTTTAATTTTTGTTTATCCGTGAGGGCGATTGGGGGATTTTGGTTATAATCGAGTGGCGTTGAAGCCGTAAATATGATGTAGACACCTTAGACGAAGTCGAGCAACTATCCACATAATCAACCAAAGTCGGAAAGGGATGAAGATAAGGAAGGGGAGGAAGGAAAGGGATGATGATGTGGTAGCCAATTAGGCTACGTGTATAAGTTGATGATGTGGGACATGTCTTTGAGTTGGTTCACTGGGTGTCCACATCATATTCTGACTTTCACGCCAATCGATGATACAACGAATCTAATTGCATTTTCGGGAGAAACAAAATTAAAAGCTTTTGTCTACCATTTTGATACTAATTGAAAAGTTAATGCTCAAACCGATATAAGCGCGAACTTAAGTATTCACTTGAAAAATTTACCCCATAACAACACATCACCAAGGTTTGAGTGGCATAAAGAGGAACCTTCATGTTTGTGTCAGTGACTGCTATATATATATATATATATATATATATATATATATATATATAGCTAGATAACGCTGCTTATCCTTCCACTCTATCTTCCTTCATCATGGAGTCCACGAGCTCATCCTCGCACGTAGCTTTCCTTGCTTTTCCATTCGGCTCTCACGCATCTCTCCTCTTCTCCCTTGCTGGCCACCTCGCTATATCACTCCCCTCAGGCACCTTCTCCTTCTTTAGCACAGCCCGGTCCAACTCTTTCCTGGTCCGATCCAACCATCTCTGGCCAACCAATCTCAGGTCTTACGGTACGTGTTCATGATGGCTTGCCGGATGGGGTCCCACAGTTATCGGTGTTGGAGGTAATTGACCTTTTCTTAGGTCTGGTACCGAGGAACTTTTACAAGAGGATGGCGGCGGTAGAGGAGGAGATTGGAAGGGTCACTTGTGTTGTTAGTGATGGTTTCTGGGGTTTTGCAGGTGATCTGGCAGCGGAGAGAGGGGCGTTGTGGGTCACACATTGGTGTTGCTGTCCCAAGGCTCTGCTGGCCCATCTGTGCACAGATTTGCTGCGACAGAGTGCCGGACCTGATGGTGATCGTGGTAAGTGTTTGTCTCACTTCTCTGGACGTTTTTTTGTCCTATAATCTTTTTTCTAATAATCAGCCCGGCGGGTCCTATGGAACGTGTGGTGATATGCAAAATCATAATAAGTATTTTTTATTTATTTATATTAAATAATAATTATATAATAAAAATAAAAAATAATATCATAAATTAATTGAATAAGATAAATTCTGTAGTTTAAAAAATAATTAAATTTTTTTAAAATTATACTTATATGGATAGGATTAATAGTAAATAAAAATTTTAAATATATATATTTTTAAAAAAAACATGAATTATGAATATATATATATATATTATAAGATTAAATTTGTTGCACATTTATGTTAAAGAACTCATCATTTAGAGATGTTTTTGGTTTCAATCCTGGGAACATTTATAGTAGCTATTAGATTAAAATCCAACCCAACAATCTATTCATGAAAAGTGTTACACAGTTTCAAAAACAATGTTATACAGTAATCATGCATACACACTAAATCTGCATATTATCTTTATAAACAATAACCATTGGATCATTAAGTGTAGGTATGAGATGACTTAAGCCTTTGATATTATTATAAATTAAGTGTTGTTGTTAAAACAAACTAAAATTTTAAGATAATTATATGGATAGAATTATAGAATGATAATAAATAAAAATTTTAAATATATATTTTTTTAAATAAAGAACATGAATTGTGAGGCTTTAGAAATTGTCAAGCTTTATGAGGCCATATTTATTGCACATTGATGCTATTATAAATTAAATTTTATAATTAAAAAAAATTAAAATCTTCACGATGATAATCATGTGATAGGATAATATTAAAAGAAACTTTAAATATAATTTAAAATATATATATATATAAATAGTGAGGCCCTAGGAAATTGTAGGGGTCTAGGCATAGACTATGGTTGCCTATGCTTAGGACCCCCCTGAAAATCAATATCAAAATAGTCAATACCGTAATTATCCTTTTTTTTTAATTTGTAAAAAAAAAATTCATTTTGTAATGGCCAGCTCGAGTCCAAGATGCTCTGGATAGCATCCCCGGTCTTTCATCCATGCGTATTGAAGACTTGCCAGAAGGCATTGTCCTCAGTGACACTGCATCATCCTTGGCCCTCCTCAAACCAGTCAAAAGTTGATCATAAACATGGTTGGACCGTCAGGTTGCAGGCTCAGTGGTGTACATTTGCTTTGGGACAGCAGCAATGCCTTCTAAACAAGAGTTCATGGAGGGGTAAATTTTTTAGTAGGTCACTAAACTTTGGCTCATTTTCACTTTGATCACCGAACTTAAATTTGTATCAATTTGATCACTCAACTTTAATTTAATTTCAACCGGTAATAAATCAAAGATTTCAACCCCCAATTGATTACATGACTGTCTAAAAATCTAAGTCAGTCCTCTCATTAACACATTATTAAGTTTATTAGGTGTCCACGTCATCGAAAAAGAGTTACATCATTCATTTGGAGTTTGAAATCTCTTGATTTATTACCAAGTGAAATGAAATTAAAATTAAATGACTAAATTGATACAAATTGAAGTTTAGTGATTAAAGTGAGAATGAGCCAAAGTTTAGTGACTTACTAAAAAATTTACCCGTTCATAGAGATTGCAGAAGGTTTGCAGGCTAGTGGGACTCCTTTCTTGTGGTCATTGAAGGAGATTGCATGGGGGCATTTGCCTGCTGACTTTTTGGACTATGTTGCAAGTAGAGGATTGATTGTGCCGTGGGCTCCTCAGCCTCAGGTATGAAACCTCATCTCATGTCTAATAATGTTTTGAAACCTGACCTGGGAAGGCTTCAGAGTCATGAGCCAATAGTCAGTTGATCCGGTCATAAATATAATATATATTTTTATAAATTCAATTATATATAAATATAAAAATATAATATACTATATGTTACTAAAAATTTTAACAAACAGCAATGGAAAAGTTCAACATTTTTTTCCTTAATTGAGAACACATTTTTTTAAAAAATTATTTTTATTTATTAAAATCAATTATTATATGAAAAAGAGTTTACCTAAATAAAAGTCTAAGTATGAAAAAATAAGAAAATGCCAAGTGTATATCCCTTTGCAGAGTTGGCAAGTAAATATTTTTTTATAAATATATTTTAACTTTTTCATATAAAAAAACCCACATGTCTTATTTGGTTATTAGGGTTTAAAAACCTATTTTATCAATATTTTATTAAACTAATCACATTTAAACTAATCCAGAAACTTCATTTTATTTAAAAGCTTCATTTTATTTTATTTTTCTCGAGTGATAGTGCTAATCTCTTTTCTTCCTATCCAATTATTCTATATATTTCTTCCATTCATTATAAATATAAGTTATAATTCTTTAAATAATCCCTCTATTTTTTTAAACTTATCTTTTTAGTCCTTCATTTTATATTGTAACATTTTAATCCCTTTACTACATTTAAATGAGCTATGTTAATCCATCATTTTTATGGTTTAGGGTTTATAGTGACTGACATGACTATATTAAAATTGTAAAGGAACAAAAAAAGTTACATTTTAAAGTAAAGAGACTAAAATTATTAGTTTGGAAACATAGAGGAACCGTTAGGAAATTACACCAAACATAAGTATTTAACCTTTGGTTTGTGAACAATGTCTTATTAACTCCAATGACAACATGTGAATAGGTATTAGAGCACTCAGCTGTGGGAGCATTCTTAACACACGGTGGTTGGAACTCTGTTTTAGACGGCATCACTGCTGGCGTGCCAATGATAATCAAACCTTACTTGGGGGACCAGTTTCTAGATGCGAGGATGGTTACCGATGTTTGGAATATTGGAGTGGGTTTTGAAGGTGGTGTTATAAAAAAAGATGAAATGGTGAATGCTCTGAATGTCATTTTAGGGAGTAAGAGAGGAAAGACAATGAAGGAAAAGATAAATGAGCTGAAGTCCATGGCATTGCAAGGAATAAAGCCGGGTGGGAGCTCGACAAAAAATTTGGATGCTTTGGAGAAGATGGTTGCATCTTGCCAGCATAATTGAGATTGGATGTAATAATGTTGTTTTTAATATCTTATCTAGATTATTTGTTTGAAGGACTATTGCTTGATGACAGTTGTGTTATTTTCTTATAATTAGGATAGTTTTACTATCCTTGTTATCTTAATTATTTGCCAATGTTTATTTAATAACTCTATGTTTAGTAGTCTTCTTATTTATTGTTTATGATGTTTTGCATATTGGA
This sequence comes from Dioscorea cayenensis subsp. rotundata, assembly GCF_009730915.1. Taxonomy (NCBI): domain Eukaryota; kingdom Viridiplantae; phylum Streptophyta; class Magnoliopsida; order Dioscoreales; family Dioscoreaceae; genus Dioscorea; species Dioscorea cayenensis. Next base: position 52,255 of record NW_024086424.1, on the reverse strand, counting down.
CGACATTATTATTAAGTTATATTCTATGTTTAGTAATGATCTACGATCTATATATTATAAATATTGAACATGTTGGCAATATTGATTATAATGTAATAACTAGTTGGCAAAGTGAAATTTTTCTCAAACACTTCATCAGTAAAAAGAAACCGAAGAAGACTCTAGCATACTGATGAACGTAAAGCAGTAGGAGGGCAAGATCTCTAATTTGAAGTGATTTATACTGCTTAAATCTCAAGATGCTTCAAGTTGATACCTACCCTCAATTAGACTATTGTTGTCACTCTTGGATGGAAGTACCTCGACAATTTCAGTTCAATTCTCTTTATCCAAGAAAAACTAGAAGACTTAGTTCAAATCCTATCTGATGCAAATACCTAGTTCATTCCGTTGTGGTGAGCTTCAATAGCCTGAGAAGAAAAGATACAGCAATAGCAAGAAGATAGCAAGGAAGGAGAAGAGTTTAAGTTAGAACTTTAGATGAACTTTTCTCATTCTCATAGTACTGGTCAAACAAGATATAAAGAGCAAGAGCTATTGCTTTGCCCATTCCCCAAAGTGTAAAGATACTGCTCTCCCCAATGACAAAAGAGTAATACAAAAGCATGAAACCTCGTACAAACCAAAAGTAAAGAGAGCATAACCTTAACTAATGACTTGACTACTTAGACCATTGACCAACTAGTCAGACCAACAAGAAACTATTCAAAAAAGGTCTTCAAACGATTCAAACTGTGGCCAATCCACTCCAAGGTTCTGAACACCCTTTTCAACATACCCCCTTGTTCAAAACTCCCAGCTTTTCCCTAAAGTATTTGAACTTATAAATGGGAAGCGACTTCGTCAGCACATCTGCGACTTGCTCGTCTGTGCCACAGAACTCGAGCTGGATCTGACCATTTGCTACAAGCTTCCTGTTCATAATTCACTCACTTTTAATTTTTCAATTAAACTAAATTAATCATGGTGCTTTTGAATTTAAAGCCAAGATGATCTTGAACAAAAATTCTAGAGCTAATTTCAAGTTTGGGTCGGGTTTAATCATATCAAACTTGATTCATTTACAATGTTAATAACAAATCCATCCATCTTAAATTAAAGTTTTTTTTTTTTCAGATAACTCTCTTTGTTATGCATTTATTTCAAATTAACATCCACTTTATTAATATTTAATAAAAACTCTATCATATTCTCTTTCATTGCAAATAACTTCTTTGCTCAAATTCACAGAAAAGAACATGAGAAATGATAACTACAATTTCATTATTTAAAGATATTTTCATCATTTGTCGGTATTTTAAAGATTAATTTAAAATTTATTTAATTATTACCATAAAAGATCGTTCTATATATATTTTTAATGTTATATATGTAGTTTATAGGAAATTGTAGGTTCGAAATTTACTAAATCATAATTTATATATTAATAAAAAAAATATTTTTAAAATATTCTCTTCGTTGTAACATGAGGCTAATGATTGGTCGCTCACAAAGAAAATAGATATTTGATGGAGTGTTCTTAAGTATTGATAACTTAAAGAGGTAAGTAAGTTGAGGGGTTACATACAAAAAAAATACTTTTTAATCAAATTGATCACTTATAATATTAATTCATTAATTGCACAAATTTTCCAATCTTATGGCCAGAATTTTCATACTATGTATTTGTTGCGGGCAACACCTATAAAATAGTTTTAAACACATGCTTTTGTTTGTATTGCTTGTTAGCTAGATAATTGATGTTCATAATTATTATATTATTTTTATTATTACATGAGTTTGATAATTACATGAGTTGTATTTGTGTCAGTTTGTATTGCTTGTAGGATAATTGATATTCCTAATTATTTTATGAGTTTGGCCTTTTAAATAAAATATTATATATATATATATATATATATAATATTTTATTAAAAACAACTCATATGATTAATTTTATTTATTAAAGAAATTCAATACTAATATAATATTATAATGACTAAATATTTTAAAAAAATATTTTTAGTATTTATTAATAATTTTTTATAATTTAAGTAAAACTAGTGTTACTCCAGTGCAATGCTCGGAGATAATTATATGAAAATTTGTTTTAAAAATTCAACCAAAAAATTTTTATTTGCTATTATACATAAATATGTTATATTATATTAAGATTAGAAAAAATAAAATATTTATCAATTTTACTAAAATCTCAACTTGTAAGTAGAACATCTTTTGACATCCCAACTTTCGTAGACTCCTTTCTTCAGTTCTTCATACCATCGATTACTTTGGGGTCGTTTGGCATTATTGTCAATTCCTGTTTTTTATTTTTAATTTCATGTTTTGAAAACAAAACTAATAAAACATGTTTGGCACTTTGTTTTTGTTTTAAAAAATTTTGGCAATAATTCTCATGTTTCCAAAAAAGAGAGGAAACAACATTTTTATGTTTTTAACTTTTTTGGAAACGTTTTCAAAACTCTTCCTCCTACTATAAAATTAAACATTTTTTCTTCTAGTCCTCTCTCTCTCTCTCTCTCTCTCTCATTTTTAATTCCTTTTAATTTTTTAAAAAAATATCAATTTTTTTACAAATTAATACTAATAATTTCAAAAAATATTATTTTGAAAAAAAATTTATAAAAATTTATTATTTGGGCTTGATCTTTTACAAATTAGTTTATGGAGTATAAAAAAATTATATTTTTAGAAAATATTTGTGAAAATCATTGTTTGACCTTGATTTTTATAAACTAGGATATAACATATAAAATACACACATATATATAGAGAGAAAATATTTGTAAAAATTGTTTGAGCTATTGATTTTTTACTTGATCTAAAAAAAATTATGACTATGCTTTTATATTGCCCCTCCTCCCATTTATTTTTTCTTTAAATCGGATGGGTTCAATCTGAATATATATATATATATATATATATATTAAATTTTTTAAGGCAAACCTCAAAATATTTTTTTAGTTTCAAGTGACGCAATTGTTATGAGATATTTCTTACTTATACAATACTAGTCTATGCTATTAATTTTATTTAATAATGAAATCAAGTAAACTAATATGAAAAATAAGGTTTTATAAAAAATTATAAAATTATGAATTTGAAAGATGATAAAAAAAAAGCATTATGATAATTTTGTGTTAACCAAACGTGTTTTTGTTTTCAGCTTTTTAAAATAAACAATAATTAGTGTATCCAAACATGTTTTTATTTTCAAAAAATTGAAAACAAAACAAAAACAAAGCAAAACCAAAACAAAAGCGAAAAAAAAGAAACGATGCCAAAAGAGTTCTTTAGTACATTTCATTGCTTCACCCAAAAGATATTTAAATTTTAAATTAAAGTATTTTAAACTGCCCATAAAATTTTTAAATTTTAAATTAAAGATTTTTAAACTGCACATAAGATTTTTATGGGTAAGATGTGGAGTACATTTCATTAGTGAAATATGAAATTGTTGTAGTAGTTTTTGTATTATGAATTTTATGAATGAATTTGTACGACAGAAATGCCTATTTTTCTTTATAAGAAACCATTCCAAAATACACTATAGGAGAAGACTTAGATGGTGATAGATTTACCTCTGTTGACACAACCGACACTGCACAACATGGCGCGCTAATTTAGCAACTGATATGTTTAATCAATCAAGGCATAATAGTGGGCAACAAACTTAAGGAAATTGATCACTTGTAATATTAATTTATTAATTACACAAAATTTCCAACCTTATGGCTTAAATTATAATATTACGTATTTGTTGTGGGTAACACCTTTAAAGCATTTTTAATCATTTGTTTTTTGTTTATATTGCTTGTTGGATAATTTATTTTCACAATTATTATATTACTTTCATTCTTATATGAGTTTGATATGCACTTGTGCCAGTTTGTATTGCTTGTAGGATAATTGATATTCTTAATTATTGTATGAGTTTGGTAATTACATGAGTTTCACTTGTGTCAGTTTGTCAATTTGTATTGTTTATTAGATAATTGATATTCAAAATTGCTTGTTGGTATTCATTATCACTCCTTGATATAGGATGGTGAAAATAAGAATATTAATAAGATTGATACAATTGAGAAAAGAGGAAAGACCCAACATAACAAGGAATCAAACATGTCTAGACTACACAAAAAAAAAAAAAATTTAATGTTAGTTGAATTCTTGGCCAAAGTTGATTAATCTGTGAAATGGAAGGCTGATAATGGTCAATTTCATCCTAGTAATCTAACCCTACTGGATAAATGGATGCATGAGAAGCTACTCGATTCTAATCTCAAGGGCTTACCCTATATTGAGTTAAGAGTGAAATTCTAGAAAGGGCAATACCGTGCCAATCAAAAGATGTTGGGCTTAAATACAAGTGGTTTTGGATAGAATGATAATGAAAAACACATTATGTTTGATCTTACTATCTTCAATGATTCAGTAATTAAGGTAATTTTGTTCTAGTTGCAGTATCATGATATTTATCATTTTTGATATACATGTGTTGTATATGTGTATAATTTATTTATTTGCTTGTTTTTAGAGTCACTGATAAGTGCTTGAGTAGACATATTTTGTTATATGTTTTACATGCATTGAGCATCATTTTTACCATGGTTTATGTCTCATATAGTGTATTTGGTGTTCTTTTGTGCAATTAGGTTGTGAATGCCTTGAAGGGAGAAAATGAAGCAAAGATAGGCTATAAAGACACATTTTGGGAGTTCATGTTCAATCCAAGGAGCAAGACACAAGAGGAGTTCATGAACATGGAGGTGTGTGCCAACTTCCAAGAGAATTCAAGCCAATTTGCTAGTTGGAAGGGTACAAAGACAGTCACATCTCCATGTTCCTTTTCTTTGTGAAGAATGCAAGACCTTTCAAATGATGAATCGATGAAGAAAAGTCTTATAGCCTACCACATGGACATGTGCCCGACCATGTGGCCTCAAGAGAAGAGTGTTTGGACCATGTTTGTGAAGAAGGCTGTAGCTAAGTATTGTAGCAAAGCCTTGTAACATTTTACTGTAGCAGTACTATAGTAGAAACATTGTTCACGTGATCGCGTGGAAATTCCAACAGCTCACACGGGCGTGTGAAAATTCCACGCGGACGTGTGGAGACATGTGACAGACGCGGTTTGTGCTTATAAATAGACCTCTTGCCTTATTTTTTGACATATTTTGTGCGGCTCTTTAGGGGTGAGGCGGCTAGGGTTCTAGAGGAGGTTTTTGGTGATATTTGGGATCGTTCTTCACCAACTTTGATCGATCTTTCCTCCGTCATAGCATCAAGGGGTCCTTCGGCAATCTAGCTTTGGAGAAGGATTTTTCAAGACATTGAGCTACCCATCAATGCCATCATCACAAATTCAAGGGGGTTTTTCTCTATGGTTTACATTGCTATTCATTGTATTAATCTTTGTTTTATAACTCCATGGAGGGCTAAACCCTAGTAGGTATTTGGGCATGTGAACCCTAGGATCTTATCTTTTGTGTTGATTTGCTTTATGTTTTCTATTAAATTCGAGTCGATTTAAGTTTTAATCTTGTTTTCCCATGGCTTGCATGTTTTATTGATGCTTGTGGTTGATTGTATATGCATGATTTGTTACTTTGATAAGAGAGAGGTCTCCATTAGAATTAGAACTCTATGGTTAAGGAGGATTGAGAGGGTGAGTCATGAGATAGTAGAGTGTGCCCTTTCCCCTCCGATGAGTGTTTCCTATCTCTGTATTCCCTAGACTCTATGCAACCATATTTGGTGTGAGACGTGAGATTGAGAGATTTCTCCGCCATGAACTTGTAGGGGGTTAGGGATCTTTCGGCTAGAAGTAGGATTAGATCTATCTTTAGGAATCGGTTTCACTCTTAGGTATCCCTAGAGCTTATTGCTGTCATATGGGGTGTGAGGTGTTGAGATTGAACGATTTCTCCACCGAGACCTTGTAGGGGACTAGTACCAGTGGCTTGGAGGCAAGGGCCGGGTTTTCTTGGATTACCTCGACTCATTAAACTCGGTTTAGAAGAATTTAGCAAGTCTCAAGCTTCATTTTAGATCTTAGGAGAAACATTGCACGGGTATCTCATCTTTATTGATTGAGATCTTCCTCTATTTTACCCTGGCATATTCATCTCCGGTATTCATTTATGTGCACATTAGATCATCACATCATCCCATTTATCATTAGGCTAGATAGCAGAGAAGCAGTTAGTACTAGTAACCCTGTTCCCTGTGGATTAGACTACCCAACTCACAGGGTATTCTACTACTTCGACACCCGTGCACTTGCGGTACACACCCAATTCGGTCGTGTCGGTCACCTAGGAGATATTGTGTCACGCCTCGACCCTAGCCAAGCACGTGGCAATCACCACGACAACGAGTGGACCCTACAGCATCCTACCTCCTAGTCATCGTAAGACTCAAAACAAACCCGCTATCACAACTTACTGAAGAGGGGGACAACCTCCACTACAGAGTCAGCCGGGGTTCTAAATACAACCAGAAAGTATAAATACAAGAATAGTACACAAAATTCAAGTCTAGTGGATCCACAAAATTTACATACACACGGCACTAACCTCGACAAGAAGAAAAGGGTCGGTCAGTCTACTTCCTGCCCGACAACCCAGATCAACGTCGCGACTGAGGAAGAAGAACAGAGAGTCGAGTAACGAGATGTTACCTGAGTGAGTGGTGACAACATAGATATAACGAGTAGTAAAGCATTCCAAATAGTAATTACCACAATAATAATAACATATAAAAGTAGATCCAGATATCCAACAAGTTAACAGATAACACAATGATTCATAAATAATACAGGTAAATAACATTTTCCAACACATTGAGCACCACTCAAAATAAAGATTGGCCTCAAACAATTCCCAAGCCAATCGTGGCCGCGACTAGATACGGGACCACAAGGTGTTTTAAGACTTTTAAAATTCACAATACTGCCTTCCTTGGTGTTGGCCACTGAGATTCCTATGTGGTGACCCTGGGTTTCTTACATAAAAGACCCTCTGTCAATGGCTCCGCGCACCTCTTGACCAGGGTAAACTCAGGGTTGACCACGCCGCCTCCTATTAGGCTAGACCGTGGCACCCCACACTGCAGTGTCGGACTGAAGTCCGTTGTCACCATCAAAATCCAAATTCCATTATGCAAATCTTTCCAATTCCAACTTGAGGAATCAAGCATATGATGTGTAAATAAGGAAATATACATCAATCCATGTTCCATTTGCATGTAAATACATTTACATGTAAACATGCTTCTTTCAAGATAAATACGCATAAGTAAACTAGAATTATTTTGCCAAATAACTCATTGCTCAAAATGTCTCTATATATACATATATATCGAATGAAATCTGATCCATTATCAAATTTATGTTATAAAACACATAAAAAAAATTCTCTAATACTCTTATTAAGTCTATGCAATTATGAATTGAACCATTCACTGAACAAGTCGTCTCGCCTTGAGACTTGCTCACAGGTCGGCAATTTCCTTCCCCTGGGAGAAGGCTTCGCCACCAAGAGTCAAACAAGGAATCCAAGAACCAATGAACACAAGAACGAAAACTAAAATGCATGTGAATGCAAGGTTACATGTCGAACATGTAACTCTTGGGTTTTAGGAGAAAACGACGTCATTTTCGACCCAAACGACCTCAAATCAAAGTAAAACAAGTTCCAATGAATTCTAAGGAAGAAGGGCTTCGATTTGGACCAAAGAAAATACAAAGGTTTTTCGGTGCTACAGTAATTTCGGCGGATTGCTACAGTAAGACCGTTCAATGGTTTCTCATCGATTTACAACACCAAAACACAAAATTTTCTTCCAAACATATACACAAATGAATAACAACGCCATTGGCTTTGATTTGAGCCCAAAAATAACTCAAACCAAGGTTTATTTCTAGGTTTTCAAAAATTTCAAAAATGATGAAATACGAGGATAATACGAAGGAAAAACTTTGGATCGAAGCCTTACCGCACTCAAGAGATTGGGAGGAAGGAGTTTGAGGCTTTGATTCGAAGAAAAAGCTCGTTGATGATTTTTTTTTTTCAAAAAAAGTGTCTCGGCCGAAATGAAGAAAAAGAAATGAAAACAAGAAGATAAGAAAGGAATGAGAAACAGAGAAGCCACGTTACTTCTCTTATCCTCATTCAGATTTTCAATTTTTTTTTAAATAAAAGGGAAATGACCAAGATGGACTTCTAATAGAAAATAAAAAGGAATTAGTCCAAATGACCATTTTGCCCATGGTTTTCGGCTAGTTTTCACACACAACCTACTGTGCACTCATGCAAGGATGCCACTAGTGAGAAATGACCATTTTACCCCTAATTCATGCACAAAAATTGAAAAAGAGGTCGGAGGTCAACAATCGGGACAGGGTACCACACTCTACCCTCCTTAGAGAAATTTTGTCCTCAAAATTTCTGCTTACCAGACTCACTGAACAAATCAGGATATTTCTCTTTCATGAACCGTTCAGGTTCCTGGGTTAACTCCTCAATTCGATAACTTTTCTAAAGGACTTTTACAACTGGCACCACATTTCCTCGAAGCACTTTTTCTATCCGATCAAGATACGAACAGATCTCACTTCAAATGTCAAATCCTCTCGAAGTTCCATTGGGGGTGTTTCATACAATAAGCCGTGGAAAACATTATGGATCTTCTTTAACTCTGGCGACAACTCTAGTCTATATAAGCCACTAGCCCAATTCTTTCAAGTATCAAGAACATCCCAATATAGCGAGGATTTAGCTTTCCCCTACTACGAAATCGTATTACCCCTTTCCAAGGTGATATCTTCAGAAAATTCTATCACCCACTTGAAACTCTAAATCTCTTCTCCTGTTATCAACATAGCTCGTTTGTCGATCCTGGGTCACTTTCAACCTTTCTTGAATTACCTTCACTTTTTCTGTAGTGTCTTCAATCAATTCCACACTTTGCAACTTCCTTTTACCAACTTCACTCCAACAAATAGGTGTTCGACACTTACGTCCATACAAAGCTTCATAAGGAGCCATACCAATACTTGCGTGAAAACTATTGTTATAAGCAAATTCCACAAGAGGTTAATGCTTGTCCCAACTTCCCTGGAAATCGAGAACACAGGCCCTTAATATATCCTCAAGGGTCTGGATTGTATGCTCTGATTGGCCATCTGTCTGAGGATGGTATGTAGTACTGAGTTCTCAAAGTTGTCCTAAGAGACTCATGAAACTTTTGCCAAAACTGAGAGGTAAATCTCGGGTCACGATTTGACACAATTGAAACAGGTACTCCGTGGAGTTTAACCATTTCGCTTATAAATAGTTTCACTAACCTTTCCAAAGAATATTTGGTATGAATGTCCAGAAAATAGGCTAATTTCGTCAAACGGTACCCACACAGCGTCATGCCCTTGAAGAGTACGCGGTAACCCAACCACGAAATCCATAGTAATATGCTCCCATTTCCACTCTGGGACAGGCAAAGGTTGCAATAGTCCCACTGGTTGTTGACGCTCCGCTTTTACTTGCTAACACACTAAGCATCTTGTTACAAACTTTGAAATCTCGTAATTCATTCTAGACCACCAAGAACTTTCCCTGATTGTACGGTACATCTTAGTGCTACCTGGATTTACTATGTAGGCTGAGGAATGAGCCTCCTCTAAAATAGCACTTCTAAGTCCTGTATCCTCTAGAATACAAACCTTTCCTCGAAAACAATGATACCATCACTGCGAAGCCTAAATTCACTAGGTTCATCTTTTCCCAACCTCTGTATTTATTTCATTAACTCCTCATCTGCTCTCTGAGCTTCTTGACATTGCTCAAGTAACGATTGTTTTACCACAAAAGTTGCCAACAGAACCCTTTTTGGCTCAATCTCAATTCTAACATCCATGTCTCGAAAAACCAGAGGGTAGTTAATCACCAGATCACAATCCTTGATCAACTCCAGTTATCTACACTACCTCAAGTTTAGCTATTTTTGAGTGAACAAATATTTCAAACTCTTGTGATCAGTAGAAATCAAGTATCTCTCTCTATAGAGATAATGTCGCCAGATCTTTAGGGCAAAAACCACTATAGCTACTCCAAATTATGGGTAGGATAATTCAACTTGTTCTTCTTCAGTTTTTGATAAGCATAAGCTACCACACTCCCATCTTGCATCAATACACAGCCAAGATCCTGTTGTGAAGCATCACTGAACACTACAAACTCTTTACCACTAGTAGGTAGAATAAACACTAGCATTGAAGTTAGGCAGTTCTTCCACTCTTGAAAACACTTCTCACATTTCTCACCCCAACCAATGATTGCTTCAACCTTCTTCCGGTCCACACAAATTCCTTTTTCCAGGTACCACATATCCAAGAAGGACAATTTTCTGTGACCAAAACTCACACTTCGAGAAGTTAGCATACATCTTATCTTCCCGGAGGATCTGCAATACTGTACACAAATATTGCGCATGCTCTTCTTTAGTTTTTGAGTAGATCAAAATATTGTCGATAAAGTCAATCACAAACTTGTCGAGATATGGTCTGAAGACTCTGTTCATTAGGTCCATAAAAGCAGCAGGGCATTAGTTAAACCTGAAAGGAATGACAAAAAAAAATTCATAATGCCCATATCGCGTACGGAACTCTATCTTTAGCATATCACTCTCCTTGATCTTCAACTGGTGGTAACCTGAGTGAAGGTCAATCTTCGAAAACACTCTTGTCACATGCAACTGATCAAGCAAATTATCTATTCTGGGTAAATGATATCTGTTCTTGATGGTCACCTTGTTTAACTATCTGTAATCTATATATAATCTGAAAGAACCATCTATATTCTTCACAAAGAGAACTGGTACACCCCAAGATGACACACTCGGGCATATGAACCCCTTTGTCCACAAAATCCTGTAACTATATTTTTAACTCCTTAAGTACTGTTGGTGCCATGCGATACAGAAGAATGGAGATTGGAGCAGTACCAGGTAGCAAGTCAATAGCAAACTTAAACTCTCGATCTCTAGGCAAGTCCTCAGGAAATACATCCTCAAACTTATGAACAATGGGAATATTCTTGAAGCTTGGTCCAACAATTCTTGTATCCACTATATGGGACAGGTATGCTTCACATCCCTTACGTAACAATTTCCTTGCTTCCACAGAAGATATCACACACATCGAAAGAACCTTCCTTTCATCCTCAAGCACAATACTAGATCCATGAGTGGTATGCAAGATCACTTCTTTCATGAAGCAATTAATGGCAACTTTATACATGTTCAACCAGTCTATCCTTAGTATGACATAAAAATCTTGCATCTCTAATGGAATCAGATCTGCCTCAAAATCAATAGCCTTCACCTTAATGGGACATCCCCGGAAAACTACCTCTCTGACAATCTCTTCACCAATGGGCGTTTGGATCACCAGGCCATAGTCTAAAGGAGAAGCTATCCTATCGGCATGACATGCAAATGCAGTGCTTCCAAAAGATCTCTCTGACCCTTGGTCTATCAAAACATATGCCTTATGCCGAAAGATAGATACAATACCTGTAATCACGTTAGATCAGTCCTCGGCTTCCTCATTGGTCCTGGCATAAGCTCTAGTCTGAGAACAGGTCTGTGATCGTTGTGTTTCACCTGGTGTAATATTATTAGTAGCAACTGATTTGGTTGGGGCAACTGGGGTAGACCTAGTAGGTGATACACCCTTAGACTGACTCTGTCGTCCTGCAGGATGTGCTAACCCTGGTGCTCCACGGCCTAACTCTGGACATGCTGACTTAAGTTGGCCTGTCTGCCCACACTGATAGCATCTGCGTGGCTCACGACATGGACCAAGATGAAATCTGTTGCAGTTCCGGCATCTGGGAATATTTCCATTTGACTTTCCTCTAAAACTGGCACTCGCAGATGTAATACCCTTTTGACTGCCCACTCATTGGGACAACGGTTTAACTGAGCTAGATCCTGTGAAATTTGATGAGGTACCCTCACTCTTGCTGTGCTTGGATGCCCTTGAAAAAATCTGAGTTTCTTCTCTTAGCTAGATTCTCACAAAGGCGCTTACCTTAAATGACCAATTTCTCAGCCCTCAAGGCCAACTGAACTACTTCCTTCAGTAACTTGGACAAAGTTAAGCTTTGACTGATCTTGTTATCTTCTGGTACTGGTTGAACTGAAGGAATTAGAGGGGGTGGCGGTGGCACAAATACTGGCTCAGCATGGGGCTGCCCCCCAAATAGACTCCAATAATCAAGGAAGTCACGGTATTCCTGGTATGTCGGCTGACAACCTTGGGCATCCCAATATGCCTTAAAAACTTGAAGAGCTTCTTAGGGTGGTGCTACTCTTGGAGTTGCTATATTAGGCTCAGGGTGCGGGACACCGGGAGCATGGACTGATGCTGCCACAGCAGGCTCATGTCCTGAACTGACCTCTTGCCTAGATGGAGAAGGAGGTTGGATAAGAGGAGGTTGCTCAGAAGGAATACCAACTCCTCAATGCGCACATGGACGTTGTGCTGGCATTCTAGCAGAAAGGAACAAGGAAAAACAAATTCCAAACTTAACTCATATATGAATTTACACTAAATGCAAATCAGTAATTGGATCCACTAATTTGTAGCGAAATCAACAGGTTTAGGATTCGGACTAAGATCAGCCTAAACCTTTAGCTCTGATGCCACTAAAATTGTCACGCCTCGACCCTAGCCAAGCATGTGGTAATCGTCACGAAAACAAGGAGTGGATCCTACAGCATCCTACCTCCTAGTCATCGTAAGACTCAAAACAAACCCGCTATCACAACTTACTGAAAAGGGAGACAACCTCCACTACAGAGTCAGCAGGGGTTCTAAATACAACCAGAAAGTATAAATACAAGAATAGTACACAAAAGTCAAGTCTAGTGGATCCATAAAATTTACATGCACACTGCAAACTAACCTAGACAAGAAGAAAAGGGTCAGTCAGTCTACTACCTGCGGCACAACCCAGTCCAACGTCGCAGCCTAAGGAAGAAGAACAGAGAGTACTGAGTAACAGATGTTACCTAGTGAGTGGTGACAACATAGATATAACAGAGTAGTAAAGCATTCCAAATAGTAATTACCACAATAATAATAACATATAAAAGTAGATCCAGATATCCAACAAGTTAACAGATAACACAATGATTCATAAATAATACAGGTAAATAACATTTTCCAACACATTGAGCACCACTCAAAATAAAGATTGGCCTCAAACAATTCCCAAGCCAATCGTGGCCGCGACTAGATACGGGACCACAAGGTGTTTTAAGACTTTTAAAATTCACACATCGCCTTCCTTGGTGTTGGCCCTACGAGATTCCTATGTGGTGACCACCGGGTTTCTTACATAAAAGGACCCCTGTCAATGGCTCCGCGCACCTCTTGACCAGGGTAAACTCAGGGTTGACCACGCCGCCTCCTATTAGGCTAGACCGTGGCACCCCACTGCTGCGTTGTCGGATCGAAGTCCGTTGTCACCATCAAAAATCCAAATTCCATTATGCAAATCTTTCCAATTCCAACTTGAGGAATCAAGCATATGATGTGTAAATAAGGAAATATACATCAATCCATGTTCCATTTGCATGTAAATACATTTACATGTAAACATGCTTCTTTCAAGATAAATACGCATAAGTAAACTAGAATCATTTTTGCCAAATAACTCATTGCTCAAAAATGTCTCTATATATACATATATATCGAATGAAATCTGATCCATTATCAAATTTATGTTATAAAACACATAAAAAAAATTCTCTAATACTCTTATTAAGTCTATGCAATTATGAATTGAACCATTCACTCGAACAAGTCGTCTCGCCTTGAGACTTGCTCACATGTCGGCAATTTCCTTCCCCGGGAGAAGGCTTCGCCACCAAGAGTCAAAACAAGGAATCCAAGAACCAATGAACACAAGAACGAAAACTAAAAATGCATGTGAATGCAAGGTTACATGTCGAACATGTAACTTTTGGGTTTTAGGAGAAAACGACGTCATTTTGGACCCAAACGACCTCAAATCAAAGTAAAACAAGTTCCAATGAATTCCAAGGAAGAAGGGCTTCGATTTGGACCAAAGAAATACAAGAAAATACAAAGGTTTTTCGGTGCTACAGTAATTTCGGCGAATTTGCTACAGTAACCACGGATTGCTACAGTAAGACCGTTCAATGGTTTCTCATCGATTTACAACACCAAAACACAAAATTTTCTTCCAAACATACACACAAATGAATAACAACGCCACTAGCTTCAATTTGAGCCCAAAAACAACTCAAACCAAGGTTTATTTCTAGGTTCTTGAAAATTTCAAAAACGATTAAATACGAGGAAAATACGAAGGAAAAACCTTGGATCGAAGCCTTACCGCACTCAAGAGCTTAGGAGGAAGGAGTTTGAGGCTTTAATTTGAAGAAAAAACTCGTTGATGAATTTCTTTTCAAAAAAAGTGTCTCGGCCTAAATGAAGAAAAAGAAATGAAAACAAGAAGATAAGAAAGGAATGAGATACAGAGAAGCCACGTTGCTTCTCTTATCCTCATTCAGATTTTCTGTTTTTTTTTAATAAAAAGGGAAATGACCAAGATGCCCTTTTAATAAAAAATAAAATGGAATTAGTCCAAATAACCGTTTTGCCCCTGGTTTTCGGCTGGTTTTCACACACAACCTACTGTGCACTCATGCAAGGATGCCACTAGTGCAAATTGACCATTTTACTCCTAATGCATGGCAAAAATTGAATAGAGGCCATAGATCAACAATCGGGACAGGGTACCACATATTAGACTAAAAATAAGACTTTCCCTTTCTTAGAGGAGTTAAGCAAGGTCTTTGGTAAAGATCGAACCATTGCAAAAAGTAATGAAGCTCCAAGTGACGCTATTGAAGAGATTGCAAATGAAGAAGTTGTAGCAGCTATTAAACACTCTATAAGAGAAACTTTTTAACTTAGAACATTACATGAACACAATGGATAGGGAAGAAAGTGCAAGCGTTATGCTAAGTCCAACTGATGCAAATAGGTCCATCACAGGCTGCACCTACAACCTTTTTAGTAAAGATGTTGATATTTATGTGTTTAGAAGCACCATTAGCTTAATTAGGACTTGGAATAATAGTTCTGCAGTGCATATTTCAAGGCTTGCAAGTTGCTTCCAATTCCTAGCCGATAAGGCCAAGGCAAAGAAGAAAGTTTATGTTGCGCTATTTGAGGTTGAAGGATCAAAGTTGGTGGGTCGATTGTGTCTTGCACTAGTAAGGTTTCATATTTCTTCTCACTCTTTGATGAGTGCAAGAAGGAATATCTTGAACATTTATGTTGAAACTTTATATGTAGGTTCATTGTATACAAATTATAGGCTCAACTTCTCTATATGTTGGAATATATTTATTGGTATTCTAAATACAAAAATTAAGTTTTTGGGTTATAATTAACTATTTTCTATCTAAAAAGTTATTTTATTTTTATTTAAAGTTTGTTTGAAATTTTGTGTTGAAAGGAAATTTTGGAAATTTTGATACTTTACCACATTGATTACGATGATCAACCATATGTAGTAATGAAATATTTCTGGAAATAAAAGTTATCAACCAAACGTGGCTATAGCAAATTGCTACAATGTTTTCAGGCAGATAACATTCCATACTTGATTATCATGGTAATCTTATTACAGTGATAAATCACTAAACTTGTGAACCAAATAGCCATATATAAAATTGAAATACTAAGAATAATCCAATTGATTCAAAAGCTTAAAACTGAACGGTTTCGAGTATCATTTCCTTTTTATCTTACTTTTTATTTTTTATATTTCATTGCTTTGCTTGGTTTTGAAGTTTTATGTTGGATTGGTTTTGAAGAAATAAACTTTGGGCTTTATTAGATAATTATTTTAAATAGTGAACAATTTAACAATAGTCATGAGTCACTCAAGAATGTAATAATACTAATTAAATTTGGAAATTAGATATTAAAAAAATTAAATTGCAAAATTGGTTCAAGCTTATGGTCTTTTTAACACTTTCTTTAGAAAATCCTAATATGATTAAAATATAATTAAAGTTCATTTGGTGTTTTATTTATTTGAAAATATAATAGCTACAATATTAAAATATAGAGAAAATTAGTTCTGTTAAGAAAATTAATTTCAAAATTCCAGCGAATAGCATAGTAATCTTTTCTGAGAAAAAGTCACTATTGGTTAGGATCTGCACTGCAAAGCTAAATTTTTAAAAATGGGGATTAAGTGGGAATACGAAAATTGGAGGGATCATTTAAGAAATTCATGAACTTTCAAAGGTCTGTAATTACTTTTCCTCAAGTTTATAATATCTAAACTTTTATCTCTGCTCCATCAAAATCAGTCACTTAAAACAAATGGGAATTCTAAAATATATAGTTTCTGGTTTAACTTCCTAGTATTATTTTTAACTTGAATTTTAGTTGATTTAAATATCAACATGAAATCCACCTTTATCACAAATATATGTCAATTAAGTAGTGTATTAACTTCTAAATAAGTTTTGGCTTGATAATAATTTCTATTCCTATAAATAAATAAAAATAAAGTAATAATCTTCAAAATATTAAGTTTATCTTCCAAGATGGTATTTGATTAAATATGATGATTCAGTATTATCTTAATGTTTTGCTTTGATTGTATTTCCTCCAACATCTCAAATGAAGCAAATATAATTTATTTTTCTTTCTTTTTCCTCCCATTTCTTTATCAATTAAAATTGTTATATACCATAGTGAATAGCTTTATTTTGCTTAAATTTTATCACTCATGCAAAATGCCTCATTTTTTTTCACCTAATTAAATCACATGAAACTCTTGCTCATGAACATGCCTTTTGATTGGTTATTTTTAGTGTTTTTACCAATTACCTCCTAAAGATTCCAATATATTACTGTTCCCCCTCAATTTTTTTTAAGTGTATCTCCTCGATTCTTTTTATTTTTATTTTTAAAACAATTTTATCTTTTATACTATTAATTATTAAGTATTCTACAACTCAAATACCCATTTATAACTTATTAAATAGGACTTCTCATTTCATAATTTTATTTAGTTAACTTTGATAATTTTAAATAAGATTAACTAACTTGGGGATTAAACTCAATTTTTATTATTATATGGATAAGCCACCACATCCACACTTGTTTAAGCCTCAACCATGCATGAGGAAACTCAACCGAACCATCATCTATTTCATTATCATTTTCTTAAATTTATTAAAATTAAAAATAGTAAACAAAAATTGAAAATAACATTAATCATAGAAACATGAACATAAACTTAATTCCACAATTTGCTCCAAAATAAAATTAAACGGAAGCTGCCTGGACTTATAGACAAGCTTTATCATGAAGTAAATAAATAAATAATAGGGAGTACTGATCACTACATCTATATGTGAAGTATTATCGACTCAAACCAAAAGGTATATTATATGATCAAATAAAAAACACATCTAAAATAAGTCAAAGTAAAAACTAACATTTAATAAAATCATGAATATATATTTTAGTGCAAAATTATTAATTGAAATATAATTTTATTTAAAATTTTATTCATAACTTTATTATTAATTAGTTTAAAATTTAATTTAAATTACATGAAAGTTTCCTCTCCGTAGCAAACTATGGACTTCGAAACCTATAGCACAACTTATTAGTGAACAAAATTACATTCCAACCATTTTGCAAATAAAGAATTATTAAAATTGAGAGTTTGAGTTAACGAAAAAAAAACAGCAATTAAATTGGATATTTTTTTTTATTGAAAGTGAATCTACCTTTCAGACGTGGCATCATTTAAAAAGGTTTATATTTTTCAATATTTTAAGAAAATATTTAATTAATTACATTTTTAGAACAATAAATAAACAGCTTTAGTTTATTGGTTGAGCTTGCCAACTTGTAAATAATGTTTGTCTTGAGATAAAAATTAATTTTATTTGGAACAGCTTAATTCATATCAGCACTTAAGCCAGAAAATTACGAACATAAATATACATACATTAATAATGTAGTATATTATTATATAATATGTATTGTTCATTATATTGAGAAAAAAAAAGTTAATAAACTTTTTAACATCATGCTAATACTAGTTAGCTTCAAACTCATGAGAACATAATTGACTCACTTTTAATTTTTGAATTAAACTTGACTTGGTGCTTTTGAAATTAAAACCAAGATGAGCTTCAACAAAAATTCTGGTGCGAGTTCGAGGAGACGCGAGTTCGATTCCCCCTGACCGCGCTCCCCGGTTTCAAATAGGTGAGAACGTTGTGGTAATTCTCCGCCGACGTACGTTCACGAGGGGTTGGCAGCTTGTCCCCTACCTCAAAAAATCTGGTGCTAATTTCATGCTTGGGCCCGGCTTAAGCATATCAAAATTGATCCATTTACAATGTTAATAACAAATCCATCCATCTTAGTTAAGTTTTGATGATTTTAAATTCGAGTTTTTTTTGGCCATATAACTCTCTTCATTATGCATTTATTTTAATTTAACATCCACTTTTTAATATTTAATAAAAACTCTATAATATCCTCTTTCACTGCAAATTATTTCTTTGATCAAATCCGTTAACAATAATGTGAGGAATGGCAAACATAATATCATTATTTAAGCCTATTTTCATCATTTGTCAGTATTTCAAAGATTAATTTAAAATTTATTTAATTATTACCAGAAAAGGATCGTTTATATAATTTTTTTTAATGTTATGTAGTTTATATAAAAAAGTAGGCTCGAAATTTACTAAATCATTATTTATATATTAATAAAAAAATACTTTTAAATCAAATTGAATATGGAGTAGATTTTAAAATTAAATTTACTCATGATATTTTGAATTATATTTTAAAAACTGAAAGTCATAAATTGTTGAGTTACAATATAAGTGTTGTACTGTTTTATGTTTGATATTCAATGCACAATAAAGAATTTTTTTGTGTTTTTTTCCATCTAATTCACACTAAGTATTGAAAAAAATGGTGAAATTATTGTAATATCCTTTGTATTGTTTTATGTTTATTTTCATATTTTTAAATTATATAACTTTTATTCTATTTTTATCAAAATAATGATAGAGAGATCTTGAGCCATAACATTGTAATAAAACACATGTTTAAGGTGAATAAAAAAAAAAAAATCCTATCAAAGTTTCATTACAATTCAATATAATTATGAAAATTATAATTCAGCCTAAAGTGTGGTTAGTACTCTCATGATTTTTTTTGAATAATAGACAACAAGCGCCATTTTTTTTATGAATATAAACAGTACTGAAACCCGGATGTACAGTATATGTACAATATGAGAATAGTATAGGAATCCCGGGTGAACAGTGTATGAACAGTAAGGGGAACAGTACTGTTGGGGGAGAGATTTGAACCCATGATCTCCCCCTTACACTTTGATGTCATACCATTAGGCTATCAAATGGTTGACTCTCATGATTTTTTTAACATAGGGTAAGATTAAAAATTTGAAATAATTTTTGGATTAGATTTTTTTTAACATAGGGTAAGATTAAAAATTTGAAATAATTTTTGGATTAAAAAAATCATCGAAAGATCAATTGGCATTTAATAGATTAGAGTGCTTAGCATTACGTAATTAATTTATGTGATCATGTTTAGAAACCAATTTTGGCTTCTCTTTTTTTTACTGCTATCAAGCAAATGCATGTCTTTTATCCACCATCAAATTTCATCCTCGGATTTGTGCAGCCATTAAGGGTGCGTTTGGTTAGCTGTAATTGAAAAGACAGTGGATTTCATATTATAGTGTAATTGTAAATCCTGTAATTGAAAATGCAGTGAATTAACAAATCCAGTGTTTGTTTAGATGTATCTGGAAGGTAGGATTTTAGAATTTTGTGTTTGGTTTGAAGGATTTGTAAATCTGGATTTGTAAAAAGCGTGTTTGGTTTGATGTATTTGAGGTATATGATCACCATGGTGAGATTACCCCTCACATGTTTAACATATTAATTTTTAATATATAAATAAAAATCAAAAATCGTAACATTAACAAAAATCATAATTTTTATTATTAAATTAATTTGTGAAGATATTATTATAGTTTATAATAATATTGAATTTTAATTATTACTATTGGAATTATTTCAATTAATTTTAACTATTATCACAAACCTAAGAACCAATTATTATTAACCTTAAAAAAGTAAGTATACATTTTTCATATATGCTTTCTAAACATTTGCATGGATATTTGATCTATTTCCAATTGTTATTGGTATAATTTGATCAAAATAATGAGTGATACATTTGCAACTCATTCTCTTTTTAAATAAACTAGTACCAAACAAGCATGACAATCTTTAATTTTTTTGAAACATCACTACGAAATACAAAAATTTATTATATACAAACAAATACCTTAATGACAATAACACATTAACTCAAAAACAACAACTCATATAAGTCCAATAAATACATATAATTCTCCATGTAAACTCCATATAAAAACTCTTACAAACATACATATAAAAGTCTTCAAATACACATAAACATAAAAAATACAAACATAAGTTCTAGAAGTCCATAAAGTCAAACATACACATAACCATACATATGACAAATTCCCATTAGAAAGAAGCCATCTCGAGGAGGGTAAGACTCATCCACTTTCATGTTGACCTAATTACTGCAAGTAAAACAAATTGGCACACCTTAGGTTTCATATTCATGTAAAATTTGCAATGGAAATATAAAAAACATGATTTTTACCATCTCCACAACTCAAGAATATCAACCAAATGATTCAAAAAATTCACTCCAACCAATCCTTGCGCATTTAAAGTCGACCATGCCAAAAGAACATTCGAACTCGTGCATCATCCATCATCAAATGCTCATATACCCTCGAATTTGTCGTGTAGAGTAGCCATATTCTTTCGACTTCATACATTCTTGAGAAAGTTCTTTTGTAAAAGATGGCGACTGGCTCGATCTAAGCGATTCAAATGCTTTGTTTATGGTGGTGCATCAACTCGCGAATTGGCTCATCGTCGGTGTTTGCTGCGTTTGCTTTTACCTTTCTTTCTCACGGGGACTAGTCGTGATGTATGTTCGAAGTGCCGGCTTGAGTATTAACAAATGGGGAGGCATTATGCCGTCTCGCATCTCAAATGACAAATCAACAAAATTGTCATCCAGGGATATTGTTCACGGTGTCGTCTCAAAGTCCATATTTGTGCCAATTTGGGTTCCATCATTTTTGAATGGCATAATGACCACGTGCTTGATCATTGCCACATATACTCTCCAATAGATTCGTAATCCTCTATTGGCTTATTCGAGATATGGTTCATCTTGTACATGGACACCGCACAATAGAATTTCAAGCATTAAATTAATTACCAAAAAAACTATTTCATCTAAGAAAAGAAATACACGAATGTAGTCTCGTATTCAGCCCTACGCCCATGATAATGACTTTAAGGTTGTTGTCCCAACCCACACCACTCATGTCTTTCAATTTTTAATCCTTGCCCACAGCTTCCGTATTGTCCTCAAAATGATTTCCCACATTGGCCTCTGTGACTATCACCCCAAACATATCCTTCATAGCCCGAATTGCACCTTGAATTGCTTGTGGTTTGAAGCCTTTGTCTACCTTTAGCCCTTGTTCAACTTGGGCAATAACACGATTGCGCTGATTATGACCAATAGTATGCAGAAACATAAGCAATTGCTCCTCCACAGTCATGTGTAATGTATCACGAACGTAACCTTTTTGCCGCGTAGTATCGTGCAAAGATTAAAAATCTAAATTTGTCCATGCGAACCATGTTTATACTCGTGCCATCATTCCCGTTTACCAACCTAGACAAATATGTTTCTCTTATTTGTAGTCTCTCACGCGACGGTTCTCTACATATTCGACGTCTTTTGTTGTGCACATGTAACATCACGGCATAGGCCACGGCCAAAACCGTTATTTGTAATAGGTATAATTCATCATTTCCATTGTGATCATCCATCTAAAATAATAGTTAGTAGTCGTTAGTTAATGTTCAAATTAACCACTCGATCACACATATATATATATATATATATATATATATATATATATATATATATATATATATATATATATATATATATATATATATATATGTATGTGTGTGTGTGTGTGTGTGTCCATATATGTTCATTTCTATTCAAATAATATCGGTAGAAACACTTATGATATTTGGAGGCACTTGGGTGTGACAACATGTTTGGTAATATCTTTATTGAATTCTGATGTTAAATGGGAACAAAGAGCATATGCATGTAAGATGATGCTAAGATCAATATTTTGTTTGTCTATAATTATAAAACCTTAGATTTTGTAGTTAAATGGGTGTCAGTTAAACAAGATCTATAAGTAAAGATCAACAATGTTCTACATTCTATAGTGCATTTATTGGCATATCGGGAAAAAATGAGGAATATAAATTATTATTCAGTCCTCTACAATTTATTGCTTCTACTTTGCTTTTCTTCATATTTAAATGGTTGTCCTTGTTGTACAACTACATATATTCATCACTAATTAGAACATAATACGCATTAATGACTCATTCAATATTCCTTGCGGACACGAATTCCTTCTTTCGAATGATAAGTACACAAGAGCTTTCTTTTTTGTTTGACTTGGAAATTAAGATGAATGTAGTGTTATGTTGTGTTTGAATAGAGAACAACATAACGTGGTCCCACACCTAGGTCGATTTGTTGACGAGCTTAATAATTTGATGTTTAGTAATATTTTTAAGGATTTGTGGAGTTATTTGACTAATTTGGGCATGATGAAATTTGATAATCATCTATTGGACGGTTTGTTTTAGAATTCCTGAAGTTATAGATTAAGTCCTATACCTTTCAATAATTTATGTTATTAAAAAGAACAATTTTAGCGATCTCAATATTCGGTTAATGCAAAATGGTGTTGCTATCTCGAGATCCAAATTAACCTTAAAAATGATTAGAACTAATACTGCAAGAGGCATACCAAACGTACCCATCACTTGGAAAAATCACAACTATATGAAATACTAACATTCAAAGAAGGAAATATCGAGACTAAATGACATAATATTCCCTAGAAAATGTTTGAAGGGCCAAGATAAACTTTTGGCCCATTCCATAGTTACAAATGCTCAAGATTTGAATAATGGTGTCTGCAAGCATGAGAGACTAGATAAATTCACTAGACATGAAAAATCTCGGAACCTCAAAACCCACGAGAGAATCACGAGAAGCCAATCCACACATGCAACTCAAAAATTCACAAAATATACTTCATCACTAGATTAAGCAACTCCTTATAGAAAAATAGCATTGGATGAAATTCATCTTACTATTGTACTTTATCAAAGTTCGAGGCTCGACAAGGGAGCAAGCACCATCATCGATTCTTTGTGCCAAAATGTGACGACTTCCCAACCAATTCACAACTCTCTTGCACGTCCGAGAATCTCGGGGACAAACCCGAGATAGTACAAGAGAAGAGCACGATCTCTGCGCTGGCGGTTCTAGAGAAGAAGAGGAGAAAAATCACTACGAGCTAGGGAGTTCTTCACAGCCGTTCTCCTCCTTATTTTTGTTGTTGTTGCTGCTGCGGGTTTCGGCGACGCCGACAGGGAAGAGTAGCTCAGGATAGGGTGTCGTTGATGGCAGATCTACTCCAAAGTTTTGTTGTTGTTGCTCTTGTGGTTCCGTGACGAGCAGGAGAAAAACACGACGGGTCGAGGTGTCCTTCGCGACTCGATCTCCTCCGAATTTTTGGTGCACGGTGGTTCGGCGAGGCGACAAGAGGATGACCAGCGATGATGAAGAAAGGTTGGTTTCTCAAAAGGGGGTAAGCAGACAAAAGCATGAAAAGCTTTTGAATTACATTGGATTTGGTATTACGGTGGATTTAACCGTAATTCAAAACACAGCTGATAATGGGTTTGGGGTTATTTGCAATTACATTTGGATTTGCAACTACATCTAAACAAACATTAGTTTTTTAAAAGTGCCGTATTTCCAATTACATGTAATTGGAAACACACCCAAACAAACACACCCTAATTTGAGTAAAGAAATGTAATTGCAGAGTTTTAGAAGCGGCGGTATTAAAAAAGTTGTGCTGTGCTGCAATTTAATTGAAATTATAAAAAAAATTATTTAATCAATTTATAATTTTTAAGTTATATATTTTAAATCAAAAGTTTAGTTATAAAATATTTTTTTCAATTTTTCTTTTTTTCACTATTTTTATTTTTTTTTGAAAAATCTTAAAAGCCGATTTGTTGGATCTAAATATTAATTGAATAAAGATTAAAGATTTTTTTCAAATATATATATATATATATATTTGCTTTGAATAAATGTTAAAAATGTTTTTTTTAAATGTAAATATTTGCTTTTCCTCCTCGACTAAACCATTTTGTTAGTTTTAGTTTTTTTACTAATCATCATGACCGGTGGCATTTGTTGTATATCCTACTATGGTACTATGGGCATTATGAGTGTTTTGTCAATTTTTAGATTTGAATTTTTTATAAATTTAATACTCACACATTGTTGTGTTTTAGATGTCTCTTATATTGACTTATGTCAAATCTGCATATAACTGTTCATGTTGTAGTTAGTGCATTCACACTTATATAATTCAACAATATATTTTAAATCAAAATAATTAGTTATGGATGTTATAGGTGAAGGCATGATAGGAATTTAGAATGTATATTTTTAATTCATTCTGCTTTAGTACAAGTCGCTTTTCTCAAAGCTTTTACTGTAAACTTCTGTTAGATATATTCTTCTCTAAATGGGCATACTTGGCAAAGATTGATCTCAAATTTACAAAGTCATATATCTAATTGACATATGTTTCTTCCTAATTATGTTGAGAAATCCAATATACGTTAATCCAAAGGATATGGTGCCCTTCAAAATTCTGAAAACCCTCTCAAGAGCAATCACATATGCTTGATTTAGGTTACTGATATATTTACTCAATTAGTCATAGCATAAGCAATGTCAAACATAGCTTTGCTTGTAAGATCCTTGATGGATCTCATGATCTGAACATAGTGATTTTGGTCAAGTGGGATATTTTTTTTATAATCTTAAGGAGACAATAGGTTTAAAAATTGTAGCAAAACTATAATCAAGAAATCCATATTTCTCTAATACTTTCTTAATGTAATGAGATTAGGATAATTTAACGCACAAAGATTGATTTAGTAAGCTTGATTTTTATAATCACATTGGCTTCTACCAAGTTTTTCATATTAAGCTCACTCGATAAGAAACTCTTGATGCCATTAATCAATTGTCTGTTAATTGAAAATATGAGTAGGATATTATTAATAGATAAACAAACAATTACATTTGCCATATATAAACATACAATAAACATATCTACCATAATTGTTCACAATTAAACCATAAAAAATACTGGTAACATCAAACTAAGCATACAACTTTTTAAAAGTAACACTTATTACTAACAAATTAAGAAAGAATTGGTTAAGATCGAATGAAAATGTCCTTAGAAGACCCGTAAATAAGGTCATAAATGAAGGAGAGGTAGGCCTAAAAAGTGTTTAGTAAAAACTCTACGTAATGACATATTTGTGCTAAGTTTTTTTTTAGTCTTTTAGCCCTTGACAGAGTAATATGGAAAGCAAAGATTCATGTAGCTAACCTCAAGTGGTTGACACTAACGAACTCTTATTATTACTGTCAAACTTATTTTACCATTGTTTTGGAGCTTGCTTGAGTATGTAAAGAAACTTCACAATATTGCAAACCTTATACTCCCAATGAGAGACAACAAAACTTTCAAGTTGCTCCATGTAGATATTTTTCTCCAAATTATCATTCAAAAAAGTAGTCTTCATATCCGTTTAATAGATTTCAAGACTAAAAGTAACAGCAAACGTAATCAAGATTTTAATAGTGATTATGCAATCCACAGGGGAATAAGTATTAAAATAATCTATCCTTTTGTTTAGCTTGAACTTTTTTGTTACTAACTTGTTTTTAAACATTTCAATAGATCCATTGGGATGAAGTAAGCTGAGAGTAGCTTTGATAAGTTATTGAATATATATTTTATATCATTATTTGATGCACATGCATATAAATTCAATAAATTTGATCTTAACTAGTACTAAATTTGGTAGTAGTTTATATTCATGAAATTATGGAGACATATGGAGCATAAAGGATCAATTCAAGATGTTTTGGAGTGTTTTACATGAATTATATTTTTTTTAAAAGTACACATGCCTAAACACACTGCCAAACATATGAGCATGTGAGCATATGAAAGTTAAAGAAATTTCAAAGTAATTTCAAGAAGACAAGTAGATGGCAAGGACACGGCCTAGTACATGGCTGTGTTAGTCCACACACCCCAAAAATATGGTTATGAGAAGCCTCAAATATTCCAAATTCCTGACCCAGAAGCTCATTTATAAAAAGGGTGAAGCTAGGGATTTTGAGAGAGATTTTGGAGAGGTTTAGAGAAAGTTTTGAGGGTGTCATCACTGACATTAGGGGAAATCATGCTAACATATTAGCGCTATAGATAGTCAATTGCAAAGATTTGCTATGGTGTCTTCCACCTTACTCCAACATGATCGAAAAAATTAAGAGGACTTCACCCACCCAAAAGGATTGCGAAGCTAGGTTTTCTATGTTTTGTTTACCTTATTGTTATTTTTTCCTTTGATGTTAGTTTGTATTCCTGTTTCATAAGGATCTAAATATTTACGGTATTCAGGAATTGAGGAACCCTAAAATTTGATATATATATATATATTGACATTGGATATCAGTTATATATTTAGTTGCTGATTGAGATTCAATTGTGTTATTGAATGAAATGATTTATATTATAGTCAGAGCTTGATCTCATGATTGATGTATATGTGAAAGATTGAGAAATTCTCATATATACATAGATCTTTTACAATTTATGAGACTTGTGAGTCAACCTAGAGGATTAACCTTGTTTCGAAATTCATTGAATGCTAATGCAATCACAAGAAGTTTTATATTAGAGATAGATTTCAATTTAACTTCGTATGGGATTAGTTTAATTCTCTTTGAGAAAGGTATTAGCATAAATTTGGGAATGTGGTATTAGTCATATCTTTGGGTTTAATAGAATGTTAATGCAATCGTAAGGAACTTAAGTTAGAAAGAGAATTCAACTTAGTTCTATGTAGGATTAGTTGCTAACCATCTTGAGAACAAGTTAACATGTTTTAGGAAAATCCACTGTCCAATTTGCTTAATATCAAGCGGATATCCTTGTCTAAATCTTTAGTAGAAATTTTGTTGGACTACTTGTCCGAATATCTTTCCTATAGGATTTGCTATCCCATGTTCGTCTATTATCCTTAGCCTAGGTTTACATTTTAGTTATCCTTCAAGATTTTAGAGCTCATTATTTTGGTAGGCTAGATTATTTAGGATTATTAATTACTAGTATTCCCAGTCCTTATGGGATGGATAACCCTGCTTTTATAGTACACTTTACTACTAATCAGATGCAATCAAGCTTGTTCCTAGAATTTATTGAAAAGTTCATAATAAGGTGTTATATTATGATCCATAAAGGGCCTGTGGTTAAGGATAAAGCAAGTTGAGGGTAGAGCATCCTGCTACAAGTTCTCATGTACTCTAGGACTTGAGAGTACAGTATTCACCATGTCATTTAAAGTTTTATTTTCTCTTTCAGTTACTCCATTTGATTTAGGTGTACATAGAGTAATAAACTCATAAATGATATAATTTATTGACAAAATTGAGACATGGCATTGGAGGTATCCTAACAGCTTTATCAAATCTAAGAGTCTTAATGAATTTTTCTAATTGGTTTTTAGGTTTCAAATTTAAAATTCATGAATATTTGGTTATAATAAGATAAATGTACAATATTATTGAGAGCAATCATCTATAAAGGTAATGAAATATTCATTTTTAGCTCTACAGGAGTCCTATTTGAATCACAAATATCACTATCAATTAGTTTAAACAAAAAAATTAGAGTACCTTTCGTTGTGCCAAAAGAGGTTTATTAAGAAGTTTGGCTTAAATGCAAATTTGGTATTTGGAATTTCAATCAATTTTAAAATTTGGAATTAAATCAAGATGAAGAAAAAGAAAAACATAAAACAGATTTATTAAAAAATGAATAAGATGATTTACAAATGAATTAGTACTTAGGTTTTTTTTTTTCTAAGTACATTAGTGAGCAATGTGTATGTGTGTTATATTTGCCCATCTATTTCTCAGGTACTCTAGGAGAAAATTGCTTATTTCTTGGTGAATGGTGTAGGTTTATTCCTCTTCTCAATCAAGTTCACTTAGCCTTTATAGAGTTCCCATCCTTAGAAAAGAGGCAATTTTCCTTCTCAATTCTAGTGATGTGATTATCTCCCATATGATCTAGAGTGTTGATTCTATATCAATCATGAAGATAGAAGTTTTTTATAAAAATTTTATCACAAATCACTTAGTTAGGAATTTTCTCTAGTCTACTAAAGTATTGGTTTTTTATAAATATTTTTTAATATATATATATATATATCTATATATATTAGCATATGTTCGTTATATTCATCAAAATGGTTGATTGTCAAGTATTCAGTAAGCATCTTATGATGATAATTTGCTAAACCTTTTTTTATTCCCCAATCTACAAGCTTGGGTAAATTTTTTCTCTAAAAAAAATTCATTTTATAAATGACTTAAAAAACGCTGAATTGCCAAAAAACCCCCCAACTTTGCCATATTGCAAAAAAACCCCCATAGTTTTGCAATCCCCAAAAACCCCTTCCTTTTACACTCCATGATTTTCAAACCCCCAAAGTACGTAACGGCATTAAACGGAATGTTTTTTAAATTTTATGGACGAAAATGCCCTTGCACGGGAAGTCGTGGCTGCACCCATTTTGGTGGTGTGAGAGGAAGTGGGTGGGTTTTTCTTAGGGCTATAGCTGCTTGTCTTCTCTCAACTCGCGTCTCCAGCTCTTCCCTTTCCACCGGCGTCTCGAAGGAGAAGTCCCGCGCAAGTATTCGGCATTTCATCACTTTACAGTCTAAGGTATTGATTATAGTTTTTTGTTAACTATTCTGTTACAAAGAGACATTTTTCAGTTTTGTTTTGTGATTTTGTTTTTCTTGGAAGACATTGAAGCCTGCATGGGGATTTATCAGCTGGGGTTTTGTTAGTCTGTAGGGAGATCTCTCGGCTAGGGTTTTTGTTTTGTTTTACATTTTCGTCTGTGTACATGATCAAAATGGTTTTTCGATTGTTGTGATTTGTGTAATGTTTATAATCTACGTTTACCCTTTCAGTTGATATGATTGCAATTGTAAAAATGAGGTCTACGTTTAAATAATGAGCTTTTACCGTTTAAGTTTTGTCATCTCCATTTAATTATTTGTATCTCTGTTTAATAATATAGGTCTCTATTTAACAAATGATATCAATGTTTAAGAATTGAGAGTTTACCGTTTAACAACTTATATTTCAGCTTATCAATTTGTGAATACTGATGTCTGAATGTGCTGTTATTGTCACAAGCTTGTGATTATGGCGGTCAATCTAGTTAATGGGCGATGCTACATGACACCGGTAGTGGAGACCGTGGATGAATTGAAAGTTCACATGATCCCTCGACACTAGGAGATCATCCGAAGGACACCGTCCGCAGCATTTACTGAGTTGGAAGCTATATTCCAAGAGCGGGCCCTTCTTGATTCTCTGTTGCAAAGGTACGATAGCCGTACCAATAAATTCAGGATGGGAGAAAGTATGCTGACTTTCAGGCCTGAAGATGTGGCCCTCGTTCTTGGTCTGCGTTGCGATGGAGACGCAGTCGTGTTTCAGAAGAAGAAAACACGCTCAGCTTTTGAAGAGAGGTATTTATCGAAAACGTATGAGAGACACAGAGATTCCATCAGGAGCACTCTTCAGCAACTCGTTCGTCAGAGGGGAGAAGAAGAAAATTTTGCCAAACTACTGATGGTGTACCTCCTGCGTACAATCTTTTTCCCAAATACGTCCTGCTCGGTTCCTAACTGGATTGTTGATTATGTCTATGATCTACCTGCCATGGGGCGATACGCATGGGCGCAGGCGATGCACAAGTGGCTTATGGAGGACATTACACAAGCCGCCGCTCGAGTGCAATCTAGATGCGCGGGGAAGAAGACCAACACCGGGTATGTTAAGGGTTGCACGGTCACGCTTAACATCTGGTTTTACGAGCTGACCGGAACCGGAAAGAAAGTCCGTTTTTGCAAGATCCCAAGGATGTTGTGCTACTGTGAAAATACTTACCGGAAGCAAGCGACGATAGAAACGAGTTTGTCATATCTTGAAGGAAAAGAGGTAATAATTCAAAAACAATGTGTTTAACCGTAGACGTTAATGTTTAAAAATATTATTTACCGTTTAACTTTGTTCATCTACTGTTTAAACCGTTTCTTTAATGTTTAAATATTTTGTTCTCTGTTTAACATAATACGTTATAACGTTTAAATATATAAGTTACATGTTTAAATATAGTTTTTATTGTTTAAATTGAATGATTTCGCTAAGATTGCTTGGTTTACACATATTAGTTTCCTGAGCTGATTCCGGCGAATGCTGATGAAGAAATATTTGTTCGGGCCAACCGTCGGTTGGATGCTATTGCTTCAGAACCGCTTGCTCGAAGGTAAGATGAGAGGACAACCTCTTACGTGCGCGCTCGACGCCGTTCTCCTACTTCCAGCCTAAAACGCGCACGCATTCCTCGAGGCCGGAGAAGCCCTCGCCTACCCCACTCGACCGTGGTAGCCTCCCCGACCGTGGCAGCGCCCCCACCGGCACTAGGCGAGGATGTCACTGTAACTCTTCTGTAGGCTTGCCAGATTTTGATGACCGAGTTCCCTCTGCTTGTCGCTCGGGTTGAGGCATTGGAAGGCCGGTCACACTCACAATCGACTGCGCCTTCCTTCCAAACAAATAAAGCACCTGGGACGGACACACCGTCAGAATTCGACGACGAGGACATCATCAGGGTGGCCATTCGAAGGCGGCCTCATTCGAAGAGGCCTGCAAAAAAGAGAAAAACAATAATGCCTCCATCTCCACTACTAGCTGATGATGAAACAATAGCAGCACCATCGGCGGCTGATGGTGTTACCATTGATGACATGCCCGTCACGGTGGAGGAGATCGCAGATGACAATGAGATTATCGCGGTGGATAAGATCGTTGACTCTGTTGTTAACGATAGCATGAACCCAGTGGAACCGGCGTCTGACAGTGCAGCATTAAAGATGGACACAATCCATGAAGAACAACAACCAGCCAACGTTTTGTCTGCCATTGATGCTGTTGCCGTGGCCGCGGCTGAGAAGGTCATTGACTCTATCCTCAACGAACTCGAAGTCACGGTGGAACCAACGGCCGACCGTGCCACATCAAAGGAAGGGAATGTCCCCGAAATGGAGACGAGAGAGAAGAACAATGCCAATAAAAAATTAGAAGAAGTTCGGAAAGTCTTCATTCCGTAGAAGAAAAAATACGTTGGCCAATCGCGTCTCAACAAGTACCAGCAGGAGTTGATAAGGATCTTCCTCAACTGCCTTATGGACAAGTAAGTTTGAAGTTTTTATGGTATTGTTTAAACTATTATATGTTACCATTTAAGTAAGAGCGTTAACGTCTAACCATCATAGATAGCATTTAAACTATTACATGTTACGCCTCCATCACACGACCACTGGCGCTGTTCATGTCAAAGCAGGGCGATGACGCACATGAATCCACTATGGCTATGATCGGAGATGCCGCGCGCAACTTGCATGAAGTTAACATTGTCATCCTCCCGATAATTATGAGTGGCCACTTCCATGTTGTCGTCCTTGACAATGACAAACAAGAATACATGCATTATTCTTCATGCCAAAGCGAGGAATACGATAAAAACGCGCTAGAAATGGTAAGTGCTTTAATAATTTGTGTTTGAGTAATAGTGTTCGGTAAATAATCGGCATTCTAATATCAACTTGTATACCTCGACAGCGGAACCTATTCGACCTTTGTATCGACATGGAGTTGGGCAAGTCGGCGACCGTAAAGTTCCCACTTGTTCACGACACTGAAACCCACGACAAAAAAAAGGAAGTGTCGACTGCAGCGTCTATGTCATGCGGTTTATCGTACAGTTACTCGCCGATGAGAAGCTACGGCTACCGTAGACGGTCGTCCCTTATCTGTGATTAAAGTATGTTTCTCGCATACTTAAGGAGGGGAGGGCAGCCGGCATCACTGCCAAAGGGGAGTGTTCGCAAGCGGGTTCATAGTCATTGTATACGTTCTTTAGTTTCAAATATAAACCAGTTTAAATTCAATTCATTTTTTGTGAAGAACATGACAAATTTTGTCAATGTAAATTTACATGTATCTATATTTATATACTTGACTCTTTCTTTAACAATCCAGTTTCACTGTTTAACTTGTACTTTCATTGTTTAATTATAAGTTTCATTGTTTAATTATCAATATCATTGTTTAAATATCCATGTTACAGTTTAAAACGAGCTAGTCACTTGCGAAAATAACTATTGACCGTTTAAACTAACAACGTCTCTACTTAAATATATGTGTTAACTGTAAGAATAATGTTTTCTCTGTTTAAAAATGAAAAGCTGGCACACAAGTAACTTTGTATCTTTGTAAAAATCAGCTGTTTTATAATGAAATGTACTTAAAATACAAATCTCTGATAGAAATAGAATGTTCACGTAAGACAGTACAATACAACATTCCTTTTCTTATTAAATATCAACGTAATTACAATGGCATATACAAATCTCTAAAAAAAAAATAAAATGTTCACGTTAGGCAATACAAAAATTCTCTGTTTAAGCTTCAAACTCTCTGTTTAACGCACGACGTAACCATCACGGACCTTGGAATCGTCCAAGTACACCTTCGAATAGGGTGTCCAGAACACTCGCTCCAGTCAGACGACATTTTCTTCTAGATCAAGTCCTTTTTAAAAGATATGTGATGAGCCTTCTTCTAGTAATCATCCACAATCAACTTGTAAGTGAAACCTTCTTTTCTTGACAAAGTCGAAACGCACTTCCGTCATTGCTTACCCGTAGAGCAAGAAGACGAGCATTTCGACTTGACCAAGAAAAAGCAAGTTTTCACCTACAGGTTGTTTATGGATGACGTACCAGTGGAAAACAATCATGACACATCACGTAAAAAGTCTCCGATCTAAAAAAATGTGGTTTGAATGGGCGAATGTTGTGAACACCAAGTCTTCGACTTCGATTGGATGACCATCACACAAGAAGAAGAGGAAGGAGAGTGGTTTGTATGTTCAGCGAAATGGTTCTTCCTTCCTATTTATACTACAAAAATCCAACGACTGCTGCTTGACTTCGATTTTAATGAAGACCGGGAGTGGAAACGCTTGGGGAACCGAGTGTGTATTAATTACGCTTGGGGGACCAAAGGCACAGTCGCATTGTATATTTTAAGCGGATTCAAATGTATTTTAAACGATAAATTAAAAAGTTCAATAGAGAAGCAAATATTTAAACTGTAATAGATATATTTAAATATAACGTTCAATATTTAAAAAATAATAAGAAGTATACACACAATACACAATGCCTACTCGGCAACAGATTCATTGCACGATCTGTGATTGTGACCAGAAGCGTGGCAATGGCTACAAGGCACCTCACGGACCTCGGACGCTTATGACTCGATCCTCTTTCGTCTAGGATGCCCAGGTTGCCTTCTCGTCTGTGATTTTCGTCCGTTGTCACAGGCGGTCCCAAACAACAACGGCATTGCAAGCCCTCTTGAACCACACAATACACGCACTGAAAGAAAAGAATGCACGCTTAAACACCAAATGAGAAGAAGAAAAAGAAGAACAAGAACAAGAACAACAAGATATGAGCCTTCTAAACTTTGTTTGAGAAAAAGCAAGCAGGAGGCAAAAAAAAATTGCAAAACTATGCATAAATTTCGGACATGATATGATTGGGCACCATTTTTCCCTCCTTTTGCAAGGGCAAAAATGGAATTTCATATCATAAACCTACTTCAACTTATAGGCGGGGGGTTAAAGGGAATGTAAAATATAACGGAGGGCTGTCCGGGGTGTGTAAAAGTTGGAGGTGGTTTTTGGGAAGTTTTGAAAATTACGAGGGGTG
Source organism: Dioscorea cayenensis subsp. rotundata (assembly GCF_009730915.1). Classification (NCBI taxonomy): domain Eukaryota; kingdom Viridiplantae; phylum Streptophyta; class Magnoliopsida; order Dioscoreales; family Dioscoreaceae; genus Dioscorea; species Dioscorea cayenensis. The sequence continues at coordinate 17,916 of NW_024086424.1, read as the reverse complement.
AACAGTAATTTTCCTTTTAAAAAATAAAACCTATTTAAGCCCTCAACTTTTTGTTTTTAAATCTATTTGGATAGAATTAATATATTCTAAAATGTAAATCAAGTTATAAATGATTATGATCCAAAATGTTAATATATATACCTACACACATAGAGAACTCTGATGTATCAAATTGCTAATTAGTCTTCAAATTTTTCAAAATAACTTAGAGATTTTTTTTAATAACATTCCTTTGCTTCAGTTGAAACTTGGCTGAGTCAGATAAGAACTCTGATTTGCTCTTTTTCTCAAAGAAATTTTACATTTGCCTATTTTTGTTAGTAATATTTGTCTATTTCAACCTTTCAATTGTGGAAATACAAAGATCAAAGAGGTTCAAGAAATAAAAAATGAAAGTCATAACAGATAAAAAATATGAAAGTTTAGAAAATTATAAAAGCTAAAGTACTGATAGAATATAGGACGCTAGAATTTAAAAGAAGAAAAGACTTATTCTCTATATTTATATACTATTCGTTATGGCTCGGTAAAGGGTTGCTTATGTCATTCTCGCCTTCATCTCGTGCTTCAACAGTAGTCTTTGTCTGTTAAATGCGAGTACAATATAGCAACTTTCTAATCCTCTTGGAACATAGTGGAAGGTCAGGGGACACTTTTTTCTAATAGATTTGACGATGGCTTCCCTAAATTCATTCATTGTTTGGGCAGCCATTGTCACGGTCGTTGCTTGAATCAACTCATGAAATCAACCTTTGTCCATCAGAACCATTACAAGCCAATTTGAATTAGTCTAAATTTAACCAGTCTTGTGTTGGGAGATTGCTTTGTTTGTGCAAAGGTTTTAAATTGGGATTTTTTTTCTTCTTTTATGTGTGTCCCTCTTTAAAATCTTCCGTTTTTGTAGGAATTTGCCAAACTTCATATTCTGAATATTTTATACATACCATTTTTTTATATAAAAAATGAATAAATGACTTCTCATTAGACAACAAAAAACAAAAGCATTTATAAGAAACTCAAGGCAAACTAATAATACAAGAATATGCCCTTAATCCACCAGACATATAGTATCATTAGTTTGAATATTTTTCCAAATACCCTTATTAATATGCTTGAATGGTAATTAAAGTTCAGTAAAATCTTTGTGAAACTCTGTTAGTATCAATCTAAAGTCTCTAAACAGACTTGTCTTCTCATTTTATAATTTTTAGGGTTATGGCTCTACCAAAGTTGCACTCATATCAAAGATAATAGGGCTAGAAGAGTGTTGTCACTTGGAATCAGATAAAAAAAAGGTGCTCATTAACATATGTGTTAACTTACGAACTCCCAATTAAAAAGGTGAATAATAAAGCTGATTTGAATATCCCAATAGGTCGTATTGATGGAGCTAGAATAGATACTACATTCCTTACCTAACATTGTTGAAGTTGTAGTAGTTTAATAAGTACCTTGAGATATTTCACTTAATTGATAGCAGGGCAGGCACATGAAAAAAACCCTACACCCGTAGGTATTATATAGTATTGTCATTCACTGTTTATGAGGCCTAGTATTGTATAGAAAACACTATTTATTTGGTCTTAGAGTGGGAGGAGTTGTATTATTTCCTCCTCTAGGGTTGCATGGCAGGGGATTTATCATTGTGGGGTATTGTACCCTAATATATCATCTTGAACGCACGTAGTAGCCCCTAATTACCCTGCATGTTTGCCTCACCCCCATATAGTAAATTCCTGGGTCTCATTAAGCCCTCGTAACAAGTGCACCTCAATATCTGCTTGTTAAAAAAAAACCCCTAGATCAGAAAATGATTGCCAATATATAGTTTGTATCATTTGTAGGATAATTGATATTCAAAATTGTGTTGTGACTGTTGGTCTTCATTATCACTCTTTGATATAGAATGGTGAAAATAAGAATGTTAATAAGATTGATACAACTGAGAAAAGAAGAAAGAGGCAAGAATAACAAGGAAGCAAACACGTTTGGATTGCACAATAAAATTCCATGTTAGTTAAATGCTTGACCAAACTTGATCAATCTAGGAAATGGAAGGCTAATAAGGGTTGACTTCATTCTAGTAATTTGGCGCTACTGGATAAATAAATGCATGAGAAGCTACTTGATTGCAATCTTAACGGCTCACCCCAGATTGAGTCAAGAGTGAAATTGTGGAGAAGGCAATACCATGCTATTCAAGAGATGTTGGGCTTAAATGCAAGTTGTTTTGGATAGAATGATAATGAAAAACACATTATTTTTTATCCTATTTTCTCCAACGATTCTGTGATAAAGGTAATTTTGTTCTAGTTGCAGTATCATGATATTTATCAATTTTGATATACATGTGTTGTCTATGTGTATAATTTATTTATTTGTTTGTTTTTAGAGTCACCTAGGAGCTATAAGACTAAGAATAAGACTTTCCCTTTCTTAGATGGGTTAATCTAGGCCTTTGGTAAAGATTGAGCCACTAGGAAGAGTGTTGAAGCTCCAAGTGATGTTGCTGAAGAGATTGCAAATGAAGAAGCTGTAGCAGCTATTGAACAATCTACAAAAGAATATTTGTTTTTTTTTTAAACTTATAACATAGCATGAATATAGTGGATAAGGAAGAAAATGCAAGTGTCTTGCTAAGTCCATCACAGGTTGCACCTACAACCCTTCCAACAAATATGTTGATATCGATGAGTTTAGAAGCACCATTAGCTTAATTAGGTCTTGGATTAATAGTTTTGCAATGCAGATTTCAAGGTTTGCAAGTTGCTTCCCATTCCTAGGTAATGAGGCCAAGGCAAAGAAGAAATTTTATGCTGGGCTATTTGAGATTGAAGGCTTGCTCCAATAGGAAAGGATAAGAGCTGATGGGCTGATTGTGTCTTGCACAAGTAAGGTTTCATATTTCTTCTCACTCCTTGATGAGTGCAAGAAGGAATATCGTGAATGAGGTTTTGGTGGTTATTAGTAGAGTTGAAACTTTTTTATGTGAATTGATTTATGTTGGTTTTTTGAACATTTTATATTCTACAGTTACTGTGGAATATATGTCATGAAGGTTATTGTATAATGAAGCTAATACCATTTGGCCGTTTGAACATTATATGTAAGTTCAATTTTGTATACAAATTATAGGTTCAACTTCTCTGTGTTGAAATATATATTTGGTATTCTAAATATAAAAATTAATCTTTCAGATTATAATTATTATTTTCTTTTGAAAATTTTATTTTATTTTTATTTTAAGTTTCTTGAAATTTTGGGTTGAAGGGTATTTTTGGGAATTTTAATACTCTAACGCATTGATTAACATGATCAACATGATCAACCAAATGCAGTAATAAAATATTCCTAGAAATGAGTGACAACTCTCATTTACACACAAGAGTAAATTTTTTTTGGAGGTTACCAAACTTTAACCTTTTTTCTTTAAGATATCCAAACTTTGATTTGTATCAAAAATGCATCTCAACATTGACTTCTGCTTTACCGGCAGGTCACCTAGCAAATTCTGACAACTTAACACTGATGTGTAGGTCGAGATTTCATTGTCACCACAGGCTTTGCCACGGCAGTAATTCCGCGTCACCACTTAAAGGGTTATGATGTCATTACACACATTAAGAAGAAGACCATCCCCTTTTCTCCACAGGTAAAGGCAAGGTCAGGAGTTAGCGAAAAATTGCGGAGTGATTGGAGATGGAGACTGTAAGCCATCTGAATCAGCATAGTCAGTCTCTTCATCAAGCTCAATCCCCACCTGTGCAGCTTCATCGCAATTGCTAGACTGTTTTGCAAATCTACCTTCATTGCCTATGATTTCTTCTTCTGACCTATCACTGAAACTATAGTCTGAGTCATGAAAATCCTCCTCCTCATCAACATTTCTTCCCTTGTCCTTACCCCCAGTTTTATTTCTTCCAATTTTGAATCATCCACAACCTCATCTTCATCTTCCTCTACATATTTCAATAGTCCCACAGTTGCATCACTACTTACATTCACACCACTAGGCAGTGAAATGATTAGAACACAATTGATGAAGAGAATCAAAGAGAGGAGAGAAGCTATGCAAAGAGTAACATCCACCCACTGCCCTAAGATATTAAAGAAACTTGAGAAGTCCAAACAACTTAGTTGGTTTTATAATAGCACATGGTCTGTAGTCACTCAATTTCAATCTTGTATTACAATAGGGAGAAGCCTGAGGATTACCATCACCCATGCTATAGGGTTAGTACTTTCATGGCAACATATAGCCACGTCTTATACCCTACGCATGATAAAGATTCATAGTTAAAGAGTGATTAGGTCCCTATCATCCCACCTCAACCAGTGAACAAGAGAAAGGGGCAGGAAAACAATTTCTTAGGAGAAAAGAGTTGGGTGAAACATGTGACTATACCAAGGGGAAGGTCAGCAAGAGAGGATTGAAGATAACCTGCAGCATTTGTGGTGCACAAGGTCATAATAAGAGGTTCCATGGAGTGCAACAGTTATTTTTTTTTTATTCCAAATCAAACTAATTTCTATAACAAGAATGTGTCAATTATATTTTTGTTTCACAATAACACCTCCTAGAACCTGCGAAAACAAAAATGTAGAGGACTTTCTCCTGGTGAGACTTCATTGGGAGTGGACTTACCTGCTAGTGTTAGCCAAAAAAGAGAGGCATCCGAATTAGGAATACTAACTCAGTCAAAGGCGAGTATTGGCAAGCCTTCCATTATGGAGATTTCTTTTGATTGTTTCTGTTTATTTTCTTAAATTGTGACAATTGAAATCAATTGATTGTGATTTTTTTCCCTAATCAATAGTTTACAATACTTGTATTTGATCCCCTTTTATGCAATTTTTTACAATTCTTGTTGGAACAACATATGGGACAACACCTTGCTCCCAAACACAAGAGCATGTGTCACAAGTGGGTGATTCCAAAAGCTTAACTGAATTCATTTCTGGAGTACTTAATATAGTTCTTAATATGTTTACCTTATCAACCTTTGTAATGTCATGGTAACATTGAAGGTGGACGTCGGATATATGCAAACATTTGATATGGGCTCATATATAAATGCAAATGAATTTAGTAGGCTAGACATGGGTGGAGAAAAGGTGCAAAAGCTCTTACTCTCTTCTATCCCAGGTAAGTGCTTATTCAGTTTTTCCTTGTGGGTAACTGTAAATGACCATCCCAATTTTAAATTCTTCAATGATGATGCTTCTTAGGAGGAATTGATAAAATTATTTGTAGGATTCTAGACCCACAACAGTAATGGCACATGGATTGAGTTGTATACTGATTAATCAAATGTGTAAAAGGCAGTAAGAGAAGTTGCAGGAGGGAAAAAGACAAACTTCAAACCTTGCAATGGAAGCACATCCTTATGGAAGAAAACCTACCTCCCAATCATAAACAACTGCTTTAGTTATGTTGAAGACTCAATTAAAAACCAAAGAAGGAAGGGAATTCAACAAGCCAGGAGGTGCTGACAAAAGGAGAAAGATTTGGTGGCCACCAGGAATTGGAGCCCATTCCAGTTCAGCTGATCCTTACAAAAAACCTTCTTAAGATGCAAAAGTGTTTGCCTTACCTTTTATTTTGTTTTGGAAATCTGTTGCTTCATTGAAGCTAGGGTTTTAGTATTATCAATTAACTATTTTTTGTAAAGCATTGTTTTGCAGTGCCTAATTTTGTAAATATACGGTTTTAGTGAATCTAGGGGTTTTCATGTTAACATTTTTTGTAAGCAATATTACTGCATTGCCTTTTTTGTAAACCTACATTTTCAGTGAAAATATGCTTTTCGTATTACCAGTCAACAATTTTGTAAAGCCTTGTTGTACAGTGCCTATTTTTATTATGTAGTAAAAATCTCAATTTGAACTTATTGTTTTTCTCAATCTATAAAATAAATTATTGTGAAGGAGGCTGTAGTTGCGTGTCATTTCTCTCTTAACTCTTGAGAATCAAGAAAAAGTGCATCAGTCTGCATATGTGCATAGTCCCAACTCAATATAGTTTGATATCTCACAAAGTTTCATTACACTTGTAGCACTTATTATGTCAATTTGTTTTACATGTAAATTTAACTCTTTCGATATAGTTTTCAGTGAAATTTAGGTTTATTTTTCACATATTTGATCACTCTATTTTTACATCTAAAAATCGAACGATACGTTCAAATGCAACCATTGTTGTGTTTATAACATAAAACAGAGAAAAACTAATGTAGGACCCGAGGTTTTAAAACTCTCCGGTGCGCCATTCTAACAAATGCTTACTATATCAGGAAAAAGTTGTAAATCATTAACAACCTCTCTAATAACGCATACCTCCTAATTACAATCATTCATCACCATGTAATCAATTCACTACTGAATACAATTAACTTTTTCATTTCATTATATAATCATTATACTTGAGTCTTACTAGTGTTCCTCTTGGCAGCTACAAAGCCTTTGTCTACAGGATCGCTCACGCAGCAATAGCAGAAACCTTTCAATGGGAATTGCCCAATACTAACCTAGATACCAACCCCCAGATCAAATCAACACAAGAGATTAAGAAAAACCAAAAATATAGAAAAATAGAGAGCTATCTCCTTTCTCCGGCTAAAAGCAAATAGTGGCACTCCGGCATGGTTGGGTTATTTGCTCACTCCATCCCTCCCGATGCATAATCATGTTTCTCTTTCTCTATCTCCAATTACTCGGCAATTTTTGCTAACTCCTGCGATGGTTGGGTTGTTGCCTTCTTTCGAGATGTTGAACAAGTCCTTGCTAATCGGTGGAGAAAAAGGGATGGTCTTCTTCTTGATGTGTGTAATGACATCGTAATTCTTTAAGTGGTGATGTGGAATTGATGCCGTGGCAAACACACGTGCTAACAATGAATCACGGCCTCCATAAGTTGCCGAGATTGGGTTTGGGTGACTTGCAGGTGAGCGAAAGTCAATGTTGGGATACCTTTTTGATACAAATCTAAGTTTGGATACCTTAAAGAAAAAGGTAACAATTTGGTAACCTCCAAAAAATTTACACACAAAAATGTGGCTATAAGCGGATTGCTACAATGTTCGGGTATATGACATTCCACACTTTATTACCATGGTAATCTTATTATTGTGGTCAAACACTAAACTTGTGAGACCAAATAGGCCCTATATGAATTAAAAATCACAGAGAATAATCCAATTGATTTAAAAAGCTTGAAACTTAATGGTTTTAAGTATCATTTCCTTTTATCTTATCTTTTTCTGTTTTTATATGTCAGTGCTTTACTTGGTTTTGAAAGTTTTATGTTGGATTAGTTTTGCAGAAATAAACTTTTAGGCTTTATTAGATAATTATTTTAAATTTTATTAAAATAGTGAACAATTTAACATCACTCATGAGTCCCTCAAGTATTTATTAATATTTTATAAATTTGAAAGTCACTTATTTAAAAAGTTTAATTGCAAAGTGTGGTTTTGAAGCTTATGGTTTTTTAGACACTTTCTTTAGAAAATCATATTATGTTAAGAATATAATTAAAAGTATGTTTGGTGTTTTATTTATTTGAAAATAATAGTCACAATATTAAAAATATAGAGAAAATTAGTTATGTTAAAAATTCATAATTCCAGGGGAATATATATATAATACTATTTTTCAGAGAAAATCACTGTTGATGAAGAGCTGCACTGCAAAGCTAAATTTTTAAAAATAGGGATTGGTGGGAATACTGAAAATCGGAAGAATCATTTAAAGATTTCTATAAACTTTCAAGGGTCTATAATTATTTTTCCTCTAGTTTATAATATCTAAAACTTTTATAGTCTGCTCCATCAAAAATTAGTTACTTAAAAAATAATGGAAATTCTAAAATATCTAATTTCTAGTTTTCACATTCTTAAAATTTATTTTTAACATGAATTTTAGTTGATTTAATTATCAACATAAAAATCCACCTTTATTACGAACATATGTCAATCAAGATGTATATTAACTTTTAAATAAGTTTTTGGTTTATAATAATTTCCTATTCCTATAAATAAAATAAAAAATAAAAGTAATTTTCTTCCAAAATATTAAAATTTTTCTTCCAAGATGTATTTGATTAATAATTATTAATCGGTTTTTATCTTAATGTTTTCTGCTATGATTGTATTTCCTCAACATCTCAAAATGAAGTAATTATAATTTATTTTTCATTTTTATTTTCCTCCCATTCCTCCATCAATTAAAATTGTTACTATACCATAGTAAGAATAGCTTTATTTCGCTTAAATTTATCACTCATGCAAAATGCCTAATCACCTACATTCAATCACATGAAACTCTTGTTCATGGAATGCATGCCTTTTGATTGAGTTTATTTTTAGTCTTTTGCTAATTACCATGAGATTCCAAGATATTACTTTTCCCCTCATTGTGTAAGTATATCTCCTCGATTCTTTTATAAAACAATTTTATCTTTTTTATATGTGGTAATATACATTCTAGGACTCAAATACCCATTTATAACTATTAAATGGGACTTCTTATTTCAAATTTTTATTTTGTTACTTTGATAATTTTAAAACAAGTAACTTTCTTGGCATAAAACTAAATGTTTACTATGGAGTAAGCTACCACATTCACCGTAGCCCTAACCATGCATGTGGAAAACTCAACTCAATCATCACCCATTTCACTATCATTTTCTTAAATTTATTAAAATTAATATAAATAGTGAGAAAATATTGAAAATAACAATTAATTATAGACATAAATAAAACTTAATTCATGATCTTTTCTCCAAAAAGAAATGATAAATGATGCCTTGACTTATGAACAAGCTTTGTCATGGAAAGTAAAATAAATAAATAATAGCGGTACTGATTACTTGTGAGTGATTATCCACCGAATCAAAGCGTATCACATCTAGAATAAATCATAATATAATATTTTTAATAAAATCATCCATATATATTAGTGCAAAAGTGATTAATTGAAAATATAATTTTGTCTTTAAATTCTATTTATATCCTTTATTATTTATTTGTTTAGAATTTAATTTACGAAAGTTTCCTCTCGTAGCAAATTCTAGACTTTCGAAAACCTATAACACAACTTATTATCGAAACGAAAAAGTATATTCCAACTATTTTGAAAACAAAAGAAATTTTTAATATTGAGAGTTTGACAAGCTTTCACGAAAAGCAAAGCTTAATTCAGTGGATATGTATTGAAGAGTGATCAAACCTGCAGACGGCATCATTTTTGGAAAGTTTTATATTTTCAATATTTAAGAAAATAATTAATTAATTATCTTTAGACATCATAACAAATTAACAGCCTGAGTTTTATTATTGATTCGGTTTGCCAACTTGCAAATAATTTCTTGCCCAGATAAAAATTAGGCTTTTATTACGAGTAGACTAATCCCATATCGGCACTGCCAGGCGTAAAACTACATACAATATTTTATGACAATAGGCGACTAAGCCGCCCTATATGAATATAAAACTGCAGACCAGCAATACCTGGGCCTTGGATGTGCGATTAGATAGGCGCTACAAGAATAGTATAAGAGATCCTCATGACCCTCCACTTTGACACATTGTCTACATACCATCGTACTACTCCATGAATTGGTTGACTTCATAAAACTCATGCAGTATTAAGAATGCGAGTATATTATTATATGAAATGTGTATTATCTGTTCATTAGTTGAGAACATAAAAATAATGAACTTTGTAGAACGCCATAATAATTCTGAAGTTAGATTCAAACTCATGAAAACATAATTGGACTCACTTTTGATTTTGAATTAATTCTAGACTTGGTGCTTTTGACTCTAAAACGAAGATGAGCTCAAACAAATTTGAGCTAATTATTCAAACAAACTTGATTCATTTTACAATGACAACCAACAATCCAACTCATCTTAGTTAATTTTATGCTTAGATTAGAGTGTGGCATATAACTTCTCTTCGTCACGCATTTAATTCAGTTAACATCCCACTTTATTAATGACTGTAATAAAACTCTGTGGCCATCCGCTTTCATTTGCAAAGACTGCCTCTTTGTCAGTCACTACTCAAGGATGTGGAGGAACGGCTTAAACTATAATAATCATTTTATTTCAAGTCCATTTTGATCGTTTGCACAGTGCTTTAAGATTAATTAGGCACACTTTAATTTAACTGCTGGCAATAGAGATCGAAATCGGTAGTATATTTTTATTTTTATATATAGAGTTATGTTTTTATGAAAGTTGTAGATTTGAGTTTCTTCATAATTTTATATTAATAAAAATTATGTTCAAAGATATCTCTTCGTTGTAACATGAGGCTAATGGGCTGTCAATCACAAAGAAAATAGAGGTATTTTATAGGGTTTTATTAAGTATTGATGACTTAAGAAGTGAGTAAGTGAGTATACATGAAAAATACTTTTAAATTAAAATGTCTTCTATGAAGAGTAGATTATATATATATATATATTTAAAACTAAAATTGACTCATGATATTTTGTGTAATTACTTTACTAAATGTGCACAATGGTTGAGTATCAACACAAGTACTAATGCTAATTTCTATATTTGAGTATTCAATGGTATCTACAAAAGGCTAATTTGAGGAGTTCGTACACTGCCAATTCCGCACAAGTATTGGGAGTGATGAAATTATTGTATTGCCATTCGAATTGTTCTATCGCATGTAATTACAAATTCACCATTCATAATCAACATGTAATAAGTTTTCTTTTGCCTATTCATTTCATTCACCACCCACTTTATTTATAATTAAAGAAAAATTTATAATAATAATTAGAAAGTATTAAAAATATTTTAAAGTTACAACTTAGATTTTTCATTAAGAAAACACCAATTTATTTATTATAAACTATATAAATTTTTTATATAAACAAATCTTGGTCACATTATTGTAAATTTTTATTTTAATTGATAACAATTATGTTTTTGGTAGATTCTATATAAACTTAATAAATTTTTTGTATCTCATACTTATACATAAGAGTTGACATAATTTGAGCTTAAATGTATAAACATATGGAATTTCAAATATTAAATCAAATTTAATTAGATACCCAAGAGAATTTGGTGAGATGAATCTGACTTGGGCCTTGCAATCAATGTGGTCACGGTTTCGCGTCACTTGCCCTAGTGACCTTGCCACGGATTAAAAATTCCACATAATCTCCATGTCATGTGTATTTGAGCCATGTCAACCCCATTCTTCTTCTTCTTCTTCTTTCTCAATCTCTTCCATTCGAGAATCAGGGACATAGTGGAAAACTACGAGGAGGAGGGGTGTGAATTGCTGGAAAGGAGGGTATGATTCCGGTATGAAAAGCGGCAGCCGTCAACATCACTATTCAACTTTTTGGTCTTGGTAGTAGCACTTAAATATTGTATTCAAAACTTATTTTGGTCGAGGAGGAGTGTTGAGAAATCTCACCAATGGAAGTTATGAAGATATCGAACATCATACACATTATATTTGCATTCACTTTTGTTTATTATGACTATTTTTCTATAAAATTACTTTGAGATGTAGTTGATGTCCATGAACACATTTCTTGAACTAATATTATGTTGAAATTTGTCTTGTGTGATATTTCTCTTACAATGAGAGTGTTGTGAAGTTGTGACAGAGCTAAATTGAAATTTAGATTAATATCTTCTTTTAGCTCAATTTTCTCCACATTAGAGGTGTAGCTATTGATTTAAAAATTTTATAAAGGTATTGAGGATCCTCTCACTTAAAGCGTAGGGAGATGTGGTTTCGTTATTGAGTAAGTACTTGAAATTTAAGAGCATCTAATGTTGACATAACTTTAGAGTAATTTGTACATATATACACATAAATACCACAAAGTTTCTAGTTTAAAAGACTCCCTTTCCACAGAATATTGTGAATCATAAGCAAAGGAAAAACTCATTCATTGGAGAGATAAACATTTACAAAAGATTTACAATAATCTTTCCCTTATAATTTGGTCATTTGTACAATGTTAGCCATACTTACCCCAAAACATGATTATACAAAGCAACAAGCAGATAAGACAGTTTTCATCTCTCAAAAAAGAAAAAAAATACGACAACATTCATTGGTTCCTTCCATATATATGCAGTAGAACTTGGTGGAACCCATGCTTTTTATTCTTTGTACCAAATTCTTCTATGTTCCTATCTTTAACAAATTTATCTTTCATTTTTGACCTCAAGACAAGTATTGTTAAATTTGAAGGGGCCACTTTATTGGGGCTATTTTCCTTGCATCAACAGTCTCTTTGCTCTTATTTTCATTGACTTTATCCTTTTTTTCCTCCTTTAGTCTCTAATTTTTCCCTCTTCACTAGTGTCTGTGTCATGTGCTAAATTAGTGAAAGTTTGCACAGAGATATTAACCATCTGTAATAGTAAAAAATGTACAATGCAGTTCAAGCATTGAGAGTACATTGTTGTGTTTTTGTACTATACATACCTGTGACACAGGTTCTATTGAAACATTTTCATCAACTATAGGTTCCTCATTTCCAATCCCCTTGCTTAGAAGATTAGCCTGGAGCATAATTTCAACATACAAATAGCACAAGCAAAACGATCCTATATTTCAACATACAAATAGCACAAATAGCACAAGATTAGCCTGGAGCATAATTTCAACATACAAAATCAAGACAATTATCATACATATGCAAAATGTTCCCCAAGAACATCAGGGTCAATTGCTTCCATTGGACCATTTGTATCATCTTAACATGTGCAATAAAACCAACCAAGTTATGTTCAGTTTAGTCATTACTCCAAAATGATCCTATATTTACTTAATAGATAAAACTTACAGCATTCACATTTTCTTCCCCAACTATATGTTCAGCATCCTATGCACTTTCCCTTCTATTTTTTCCCCGAAAACTCATAGAAATACTAATTGTCAATATACATAATATAACATACACATAACATAAACAAAGGGACTAATATAGGTAGACTTGCTCCACATGATATCTCTTATTGTGTCATTGAACACCATAGATGGTCCGTTTTATTGTTGTGTCCTTTCTGCTTATCCTTCCATTGTTAAATCCAACATTTCCCTCACCTGCTTCTTTTCTCCTAAGGATGGGCTTCCTACCTCTTTGCTTGTTTGCTAGCTCAGGTGGAATCATTGGGTTTTTACATTAATTTTTGAGCCAACAAACACTATCCTGAGTTGGAATTAGAGGTAGTTAGTATATTGTCAAGAATGGCTGACCTTCACGATTATCTATGTAATCTTAGGTTTGTCTTTTTGTTATAAAATATGATTGAGCGTGCATGAGCACAAGGAAATCATGTTACTTGCCATCTCCTATAAGTAAAACTTTTCACCTTGATATCAACTATAAAATGACCACCATTACCCGAAATTTGGTATTTATCTACCCAAGACCATGTTGTACTATAAAACAAGCCTAGGTTCTTCAACTTTCCTAATTTTTTTACAATCTCTGGACAATGTTGGGTAGTACAGTTTTTCATGCCATCTCTTTTCTTTTGGATTATCTTCATAAGTTGTGTCCTAATCATCTCATTCATGGTTATAATACCTTTCGTTCTTGCCTCTAGGATGTTAAGAATTAAAGCATTCACATAGGTTATTTAACAACATGTCATAATTGAATTATGTTTGGAAGTATACTCTAGTGAGGAGGTTCTATGTTTTTTAAGAGCTTATATGCATCTGCAAACATCCTATTCAGATATTCCATTGCTTGATTAAATTCTGGAATGTAGCTAGCCATAGCACAAGCCCAAAGTTGGTCCTTAAGAGCTTTTCCCTTAGGAGTTTTTCTAAAATTGGTGTAAATATGTCTTACACAAAATCTATGTTCACTATGAGGGAATAATTGTTGGATTGCAAGTATAAGCCACTATGTTTTAATTTGTTAACATACTAGCAACCAGCAAGCAAGAAGAAGCCATTAAAAAAAAGAAAAGTAAATGACCATCAATGAGCAAAGTTACCTAAAGAAAACTATAAACCAATTAAACTAAGGTTTTAAGCATGTAAATTTTGTCGGTCACTCATGAATGCTCACTGATAACTATTTGTTATGTCCATGTCCCTTGTGAGCAATTTTGAGAATCACACCCAATTCTCATGGTTCTCCTTATTCACTGTAGCCCATGCCATAGGGTAGATGCAAGCGTTTGCATCTATTCCAACTGCTTCTAATAGTTGCCCTCCATAAAGTCCCTTAAGGAAGAATCCATCCACTGATATGATGTGCCTGCATCATGCCAAGAAACCAACTTTGAGGGGTGCTAAGCATAATAGATGTCATTAAAGACACCTTTATTATGTTTGAACATCACAGTTGATCCAGGGTGGCTCCTAATTAATTCAAGTCTATAATCATACAGTCTTGTAATTTGAGTTTTTCCATCACCATCCAGCATCTTGATTACAAAAAGACACATATGAACAAGTATGGAGAAGTCAGCAACACATTATACTTGAATTTTTTAACTACTACATTAATTTACAGTTGGAATAAAAACCAAGAATAAAACCTACTTAAGTGTAATGCACTTGAACCTCCAAGCTATTAACCTACTGATGTTAGCTTCCTAGTTAGTCTTCACAACTTGAATGATTCCACTTATCTTCCATAAGGGAAATGATCTGAACTATTCCATGTATTTCTTTGCTACCCACTTTGCATTGACATGCCTAATATTCTCCTCTCTTGTGCATCTGTGCTTGGACTGTGTTCTTGTCCTTCACCATAGGTGTAACCCACAAGTAAAAATGACTTCCTTTCTTGCAAAATGTTTAGCATTTCTTCTTACTGTTAGGTTTGAAGTTAACACACAACGATTATTAATCCAATAATTTCTAATTGCTTCTTTGAACTAAGCAAAGCTCCTGAACTTCATCCTAATTTTAGATTGGGGGTTCCTCATATCACATCCCTCATTAAAGTCTACATATCTAGGCCTTAATGGAGCAAGATCTTCCTCATTTGTTGAATAACAAGAATGCAACTCATATAATGTAGCATAAGAAGGTTCTTCATTTTTCTCGCATCCTATCCCCTTGATTTCCCCTCCTATAGTATTATCAGGCATAGAACCAGTACAAGTATCCACATATTAAGCCTCTTCATCACTATGGAAGTTGTAATATGAATCATTGATAAGTGCTTGAGTAAACATATTTTTCTTTATGTTTTACATGCATTGAGCATCATTTTTACCATGGTTTATGTCTCATATAATGTATTTGGTGTTCTTTTGTGCAATTAGGTTGTGAATGCCTTGAAGGGAGAAAAGGAAGCAAAGATAGGCTATAAAGATACATTTTGGAAGTTGTTGTTCAATTCAAGGACCAAGACACGAGAGAAGTTCATGAACGTGGAGATGTGTGCCACTTTCAAGGGGGCTCAAGCCAATTTGCTAGTTGGAAGGGCACAAAGGAAGTTAGATCTATTTTTAAGAATCGGTTTCACTCTTAGGTATCCCTAGAGCTTATTGCAGTTATATGGGGTATGAGGTGTTGAGATTGAGTAATTTCTCCACCGGGACCTTGTAGGGAACTAGTACCGGTGGCTTGGAGGCAAGGGCCGGTTATTCTTGGATTACCTCGACTCATTAAACTCGGTTTAGAAGCATTTAGCAAGTCTCGAGATTCATGTTAGATCCTAGGGGGAACATTGCCTGGATACCTCATCTTTATTGAGTGAGATCTCTTCTACTTTTTATCTTGTCCTTTGCTTGCTTATTAATATTCTTGCAATTAGTTCACTTCATCACAACCATTGATTTTGACTAGATAACTAAGAATTGGTTACTACTAATACTTTTGTTCCATGTGAATTCAACTACTCACTCACCGGGGTATTTTATTACTTTAACACCAGTGCACTTGTGGAATACACATGCAATTCGGATCGTGTCAAGTTTTTGGCACTATTGCCGGGGAGCGGGATATTTGGAACACTAGGACTTGGTTACTTTAATGGTTCACATTTTCATTTGCTTTTCTACTTCATATTTCTTTCTTTCGCCATTCTCATTGTTTCTTTTCATTGATTTTAGGTACAGGTTATGACCTGAGGAAACCCTTTGACATTAGTTGAAGAAGATCCTGAAATTGAGTGTAGATTTCATAAAAGGGGAAAGGAACCTGCACAAGAATAGAATTTTCCAACTGAAATAGAGGTTGAAGAATCCAATAATATGATAGAATAAGAGGGGCAACAAAGAACACTTTCAGATTTTGCTAGGCCTACAATTCGTGGGACATAATCGAGCATTGTTAGGCCACCTATAGCAGCCCTGAATTTTGAGTTAAAGCTGGGTTTTATTCATATGGTTTAACAGTCCGCACAGTTTAATGGGTTAGCCGATGAAGACCCGAACAATCATGTTGAGGAATTTTCTTGAAGTGTATGACATGTTGAAGATCAATGGGGTTTCGGATGATGCACTACGCTGAGGGCTTTCCCCATTCTCATTGAAGGAAAGAGCCAAACACCGGTTCCATTCATTGCCAAGGGCTTCCATCACAATATGGAAGGAAATGGTCAAGACTTTCCTTGCAAGGTATTTCCCTCACCGGGAAAGTCTGCAGCTTCAAAATGAGATCTCTTCATTTGTTCAGATGGAGCTTGAATCATTATTTTTAGACTTGGGGAATGATTCGGGACCTCTTCTTGAAGTGTCCACAACATGGGTTCCCCGAATGGATGGTTATTCACACATTCTACAATGGGTTGAACTCAAGCACCAAACAACTTTTTGATGCCACCGCGGGAGGAACATTGGGAAACAAGGCCCCCAACAAGGCCCGATAATTGATCAAAGAAATGGGTTTGAATAGCTACCAATGGAATGCAAGAAAAAAGAAGAAAATGGCCAAATTTCCATGAGATTGATGTGGTTACTTCCTTGGCAGCCCAAGTAGAGGCATTGAGCAAGAAATTGGACACTTTGACTTCACCAAGAGTGGCCGCACTCACAAGTTGTGAGGGTCGTGGGGGTTCGGATATACCATCCGATTGTCCTATCTCGAGTGCTACTCTAGCCCTAATTGAACAAGTAGATTTTATGGGTAGTCGGGAAGAGGACAAGGTAATCCTTATAGCAACACCTACAACTGAAGGGTGGAGGAGCCGCTTAAATCTCTCACGGGGCATTCAAGGGCAACAAGGCTGTTGTCCTCCACCAAGATTTTAGCAAACACCTTTGATTTCGGAGAGAGTTTCATAATTAGAAAGGGTTTTATCAAAGTTTATTCAATCAACCGACACAAGGTTCCACAACATAGAGGTAACACTCACGAATCACACCGCTTTCTTACACAATTTAGAGAATTAAGTGGGATAAATAGTGAAGTATTTAGCGGGAAAGGCCTCTAGGAAGCTTGCCAAGTCAACACGAGACTAACCTAAGAGAGCAAGTGAAGGCGATCACTTTGAGGAGTGGTTGAGAGCTCCAAGAAAAACCTCACTCAGAGAGAAGAATTCTGAAATGCTTCAAGCTAAAACCCCAGCGAATAATGCTGAAATTCCTCAAGAAAACTAAAAGATAAGGTGCTGAGACCAAGGAGAAAGAGCCATCGTGTCATCCCCTCTTCATATACTCCAAGAATTCCTTGTCCGGCACATTTGAAGAAAGACCAAACTGATGAGCAAAATAGGAAATTCCTCGGATTTATTCAGCAAGAATTACATCAACATTTCTCAGCTTTTGTGGAGGCGTTGTCCCAATTGCCTCGTTATGCAAAGTTCTTGAAGGACCTCAACAAGAGGAAGATGGAAGAGAGTGTGGCTGTGGTTTTAGAAGGTAATTATTTGGCAATGCTTCAGAAAAATTTGCCAAACAAAATGAAATATTTGGGAAGTTTTATCATACAGCAATACATAACTTC
>NW_024086423.1:0-171524 GCF_009730915.1 Dioscorea cayenensis subsp. rotundata | reverse complement strand
AAAGTAAAAGTGTGACTGATAGAGTTAGAATCCAGTCAGTAATTTTAATGTAAATACAGTACTGTTCTAGAAACTTCATTGTATAAGATCATTCACGTAACAAGAATTCAAGAGGAAAAATTAATAAAAATAGAATGAAAAGTACATGAAACAAAGGATGGAAAAGAAACAAGAAACAAGATCTTTTGGAGAACAATTAAAAATTAATACACAACAAAGCTACATATTAATCAGAATGCTTTGGAAGCACAGAACAATAACATAACAAATAAATAAGATGAAAACTCTCTCTTACCACATCCATAGCATCAACCATTTAAATAAGAACAAAACCCAGAATTCCATAGAAAAACCCAGGCAACAAACTTACCTTCGTTAGAGATTTCATACAATCAGAATACCAGAAAAGAACACCCATAACAAAACAAATAAAAACAAAAACTAAATCTCTAAAGTCCAGAACAAAGGAATGAAACTTTCTTTTACTACATCATAGCATAATACAAATTTCACATAGAAAACAGGCTGCAAAGCAAACCTCATTAGAAAGCATCATATGAATCATCAACAAACCAGAAACATTAACGAATAAAAGGCATAACTGAAATCAAAGCAGTCCAAGAACAAGATGTGAAAACTTTTCTTTTTCCATCATAGCATCAAAAAATTAAATTTTGAAAAAAAAAACAAAGAAAAAAAGAAATAAACCTCCATTGGAAAAGCCTAGAAGTGAGGGGTTTGTGATGAGGGTTTCTTGAGCTTCAACAAAGTAGTAAAAGGCTTCTTCCAGCCACTTTTCATCTACATCTAACTTATACCAACTACTGCTTGAAGCTAACATGAGGCTGGCCAGGAAGCTTAATTACCAGGTCTTTACCTCTGAATACCCTTCACATCTCTTTACCATTGATGTCCTGCCATCAACAAACTCCACATCAACTTCAAGCTTCTACAACATCTGAAGAAAGCATGGCGCTGTAACAAGGCTTTTGAACTTTCAAAGGCTTCTTTGTATCATTCCTTTTCTATGCATGTATAGCTTGTGTGTTTATGAAAATGAAGGTTATATATATATATATATATATATATATATATATAATATAAAAACCATTTTTTGTGTATTATAGATAGAAATTTATAGACGTTTAATTATTCTTGGGCGTGGGATCACTGAACTCCAGCGGACGATATTACTATACACATATATATATAACATATATGTACTATATTTATAATGACCTAGATATATATCCGTCTATATAAATATTTTCAAAGAATAACTGAAATATTGAATTTTGAGTTTCATGCCATAAATTTGATTCATTTAATATCATTTTTGGTTTTGAAATTATGACAATTTAAATATCAGTACTCTTTGGAATATAATTTTGTGATAAGTGGACTTTTATACAATTTGAATAACAAGAATAACAATTTGTTGGAGAGAATTCAACAATTTATAATTATTCAGAATCAAAAATCAGAACTGAATATCTCAACTAAATATAAAGTTTTCCACAACTTCTCATAATTTTATTTATTTATTTATTTTAACACCCAATATAATACCAGAAATTACATGATTCTGCTTGATTTGGCTGATTTATTTATGAATTTTGTATAGAAGGCTATATAATACATATACATAAATTTTTATTAGGAAATTAATAAGTAATAAATTCTTTCAAAATATATTTTTGCTTTAAATGCTTTTTAAAAAATTAATTAAATTAAATAATTTTCATAATCACATGGAATCCTGTTCACACTAAAAGCGAACAGCATAAGTATATTTCTAAAAGCAGAGGAAACCAAGGACCACAAGCTTATACAAAATTTTTCTCACACAAGGACCACCATTTAAATTAACTTTATACACGTTTAAAACCTTGATTAGACTTTAATGGCCAATCTGAGCTTGCATTAAAGGGTTAGCATTCAGCTTTTTCTTTGTCAATTTATAGAACTGAATCAAAGCATTAGAAGACCAAGCACCCAAACAGAGTAGGATAAACAAAAGTTGGAATATATCACCATCATACCAATAAAATTATATAAAAATATGGATAGAGAGATGAGCCAAATTCCTTCCCTATTAGGATACATTACACAAATGGACATATTATTTTATGAAATAAAAAATGTTATCATTAAATATGAAAGATACATTATACAACCACTGCGGAACACAATGGATAGTCACATGGTAGTGGTGAGCAGGCGGAGGTTCGAAACCTTGTATCATGTATAATGATATTATAACAATATTATTTGTCCATTGTTCTCCATTCTAGTTGCTATAGATCCTCGGTTTGATTCATGCTAATCTTGTAGACGTGTATGTTGTCTGACCGGATTAATAAGTCACTATAACTTGTGAAAGAATGTTAGGCATGATGTTTAATCATTAAACAACAAAATGACACGTTTACGGCTAAATCAAAAGAATATATATATATATCAAGGTAGTGAATTCATTCTATTGACAAGCACAAATGTTATTCACTGATGATACTGACCGTTGGCTTGTAAATACATTGCAATGTGGAAATTGCTCACAGTTTGATAACTCTTTATCACTTTGTGATTGTTTATAATCTCAAGGATTAATTTAATTAACAGTCTGAATGTAATCGAACAATGCGCAACGAATCAAAAGAAGTTTGTAGCCTCCATTCTCTTTGTTTATTGTTTAAAGGTCTACCTTTGCCTGCTTGCTGTCTGTTCTTCTTCACATCTGCAATTCCCCAAGTGCAATTGCACAAGTCCAGATCAAATGAGATGAGCCTGAAGATACCATCGGATTCTTGATCACCATCAGCAGTGTACTTCACATACATGGGACGGTCTTTGAAGCGGTCGAGATCTTCAGGAATTCGAACAACTCTTTCAACTCCAGGAGATGACACCTAGATTGATGACAGGCAGGATATGTTACTATGAAATGTTTGCAAGGACAATGCATTGTTTAGTTTTTTAAGCATTTAGATAGTAATTAATTGTTCAATGAAAAAAACAGAGTGGAACCTTCAATTTTTCTCAGAAAGCTTTGCATACTAACTAATAGTTCTCCATTAGTTAGTATGGAAAATGTGGACTTAGATATTTAAGTGTGAGTTTCTCATCTTATAAACTTAAGCTTTTGGGTTGCATTGGGCCCAAATTATATATCTGGTATAACATACATAACATCCATAAATTGCAAGATATAAGATCACAATAATTCATAAAAAGTTAAAAGATTACCTCCAATGATATGTTTACCGGTACAGTTCCAGCAAGCTCAGCTTCATCCAAACGTGCTCGATATTCAGAAGAAAATGCCTGAATATCAGCCATGCTAGGAGAACTGGACCTGTGAATTATGTTTGGTTAGATACAAAACCTGGACAATTCTTTGAAAGATCTCAGGAACAGCAGGATTCATGTAAAAAACATCTAGAAATCTAATGCATCAGTAGCATGTGCAGTCTCATTCTAAAAGAATTGGAGCTTCAAATGAGGAATTGTAAACAAGAAATTGGTTGAAATGGGGGAAGCAGAAATATTTTGATAAAAACTTGTACCATTGTAAATCACTTACTTATTAGAGAGTTTTTCAATGCGCACACGGATACTGGAATTTGCAGATGTTTTGAAAGCATATAGCTTCAAGTCACCGTCAAATAACATCGAGACCTCTTCTGCAATAGACAATGCCTTTTTGTCCCACCATGTACCAGCAAGAGAAACACCACCTCCACCAACTCCATCTCCAACCTTCAGAAGATCCAAGTTGAATTAAAAGCTTGAATTCTAAAGAAATTAAACCTGTAATTTTGTGCACACATGTTGTCTTTACAAATTATAAGAAAAAAAAGAGTAATAACACTAGTGAGGAAGAACTGAGCAAGCAAATACTTACATTAACATTGTCAACATCAGCCTCAAAGTCATCTTCGAAATCTTCATCATCTTCCATCAAAATCTCTACATGAATAAAACCCAGTGAAGAGCTCAGTCAATCCAAAAATCATGAAGGTGTTCATTTTACACTTGTGGTTTTAACTGGTTGATTTCCACACAATCTTCAATGGGAACAAATTCAATAAAACAATATAATTGTCTCTAACTGCAATATTATCCAAAGTGTATCTTGAATGATGAAACATGGTTGCCTACATAATTTGAAGAAGAAACAACTAAGTTCAATCTCATTCACTTAACCATCCCATAGTTGTGTACTTAACTACCAAAAAACCACATAAAAGACCTTTTTTATAAAGATAAACCATGACTCCATGACAGCATATCTGCATTGAAAAAACAAGATACACATTGATTTCTTGTTCTGAAACTTTATGACCAGAACAGGCAAAATTTAATCACCCAGAAAAAGTTACCAACAAATGTTAAAATGCAATCCAGCCTTCAGAACAGTGAAAAAGACAGGGATTTTGAACTTAGAAGCGCAAAAAAAAAATAATAATAATAATAATAAAGAAAGAAATACATGCTTCATAAGGATGTGAGAAATCAGCCTTACCATCATCCAAATCCTCAATGAACTCTTCCTCCAAACTCCCTCTTTCTTCTTCAAATTCATCACTACCATCGTTCTCAGCTACTTCTTCTGATGCATCTTCAAATCCATTCGCATCATCCAAAATGCTCTGTTTGAGAACTGTTTGGCCATAGGGAGGAGAATCACTCTTCTTGGCAAGGCACAGGAAGGCCTTGATCCTGGGAATCAAAGTAAAGAGTGGAGCTTCAGGCAGGGAAAAACCACGCCTTGGGAGCAGTAGAGGACTCACTGAAGGCGAGAACCTCCTCGGCAGCACCCTATCCATTCCCAGACAACCATGGCCCATGGCTGAAGAAGAACACGAGATCTTTTTTTCTATGTTAAGGAAAAACTTTGCGAAAAAAACCCTCCCAAATTAAATAAATAAATAAATAAATAAGATAGGTGTGTAGCTGTAAAAATTACACGAACCAAAGAAACATTTGTTCAAACAAGGATTTTTTTTTTTTTTCCTTTTAATAAAGAAAAAAATCACACACTTTTGGTAAAAAACGAAGTATTCAATTAAAAATATGACTTAAACCAATAATTAAAAAATCTAGTATATAAAGAAAGATAATTTTTCACCATAATTAATAGTAAATATCAAGAAAATAGTTGACAAAATGTGATAGTCCTCTTGCTACTAAATGTGATAGTCACTCTTCTTTGCTTTCGATGAAGATCGCTTTCATATGTTATTATCTTGATACTCTGCAGAACACATTGGGGTTAGAGAAGATTGCTGATTCCATCTCCTCTATCGGTAGCAACTTAGAGTTTATGGGGACCTCGCTCGAGGGGGCGCCCCCATGCTTGAGGTTGACCCGGGGCACGGTGGGGAGGAGTAGACTATTGTGTTTCTTACGGGTTAGGAGGAGACCCGTTGTTCCTCCATTTATGTTCGATCGTTTCCACGTTTAGTGGAAGATTTGTTGTCATCTCTATTCTTTTTATTTTTAATCGTATGGTTTATCCAGCTTTTCAGAAAATAGTTGACAAATTGATAATTAATCAGTTATAATTGGTCTAAATAATACTGTAGCAGAAATTTAATCCATTAGATAAATGCTTTTAACTTCAAATTTTTTTAATATACAAAAAATAAATTAAAAGATCTGTTCATTTGTAAAGCTTACACTAACTCAGCCCACTTTGTGGGTCATCCACCTAGGAAAACTTAAGCCATAATTGGCTAATAAAAAAGAACGACATTTACTCCACAACATGCTAATTCAGAGACTAATCATCACCAATAGGAAAGGAAAGGACCTAGTTTAGTGAAGTGTCCAATTCCAATTGAAGAATCATGTCACCTCAAACTAAGTTCATCATTTACTACAAGGATCACAAGAAAAAATCGGACTTAAATAGAATGCATGCTCATTAAATACCATTTACTCTAATCATCTAGTTTATGCTGTTTAGCTTCACACAAACTCAAGCAATTCACAAACAATCATCAACGTAGTAGTTCAGCTTAAACAAACTTCCAGCATATATTAGAACCAAACGTAAAGAAGCTCACCTCCATTGTCATCCTCCATGCTCCCATCATCCTCCATCATCCCCTGCAAAAATCAAAAACAAAAACAGTCAACATAAGGAACCAATCTGCAGAAACACCGGACAAGAAAACGAATCTCAAAGCATGAGACACCACCAAACCTGAGCAATCTGCAGAAACACCAGACAAGAAAACGAATCTCAAAGCATGAGACACCACCAAACCTGAGCAGAAACACCAGACATGAAAACGAATCTCAAAGCATGAAACACCACCAAACCTCTCCTGCTTCTTTGAAAAAAACTATAACCATTAATGGCGGGGAATGGCCACGTCTTCTTCTCCCACTATCCCCCTCCCCAACCCAACCCGTGATCCTTCACCATCGTCGTTTAGTGCTCCCCGTGCACCTCCCCACCTCTACAAATGCGCCCAAAGCCCTTCCCTTTCATCGCACGCTCTCTTCTCTTCTCCCTCTTCATCCTCTCCATGGCCGCTCTCCTTCTCCCTATCCTTCTCCTCCTCCCTCTCCCCTCCTCCTCCTCCTCACCATCCTCTCTCCTTCTCCGAGCCTGCAATGCCACTCGCTTCCCTTCCCTCT
Source organism: Dioscorea cayenensis subsp. rotundata (assembly GCF_009730915.1). Classification (NCBI taxonomy): domain Eukaryota; kingdom Viridiplantae; phylum Streptophyta; class Magnoliopsida; order Dioscoreales; family Dioscoreaceae; genus Dioscorea; species Dioscorea cayenensis. Next base: position 164,873 of record NW_024086423.1, on the reverse strand, counting down.
GTGTCTCCACTCTTCCCCCTTCTCCGCCGACTTCAATGGACCTCATCCTCTCCGCCATTTCCGTCTCCTCCAACAACCTCGACACCGCGCAGTCAAAGGTCCGATCTTTGCCTTCCTCCGATCCATCCCACTCCGCCGCCGTCCGTGATTGCATTTCCCATCTCTCATTCTCCTCCATCCGCCTCTCACAGGCCTCCTCCGCACTCACCCGAAAGCCCGCATGCTCCCGCGCCTTCGCCGGCGCAGCCCTGCTCTACCAATACGACTGCTGGTCCGCCCTCAAGTACGTTAACACCTCCCACCAGATCTCCTCAACAATGTCCTTCCTCTCCGACCTCACCTCCCTCACCAGCAACGCCTTAGCCCTCATCTCCGCCTTCTACCTCTCCGGCACCGACGTCTCCCATTGGTCCCCGCCCCAAACCGAGCGAAATGGACGCTATGAAGACGGATCCTCCTCTCCTACCGAAAGCCCCATCTCCCTCCGCTCCTCTGGTGGAATCCCCCGAACCCTAAAACCCAGCATCACTGTCTGCAAATCGTCCCAGTGTGACTACCAAACGGTCCAGGCCGCTGTCTCCGCCGCTCCGAACACCAGTGCCGATCCCTTTGTCATCCACATCGCCGAGGGGATCTACGAGGAACTCGTTCGGATCCCATTCGAGAAGACGAATCTGGTTCTCCTCGGCGACGGCATGGGCAAGACGGTGATAACCAACTCGCTCAGCGTCGGCAAGAAGACGACCGGCGTCACCACCTACGACACCGCCACCGTCGGCGTCGACGGCAGCGGATTCATGGCAGCGAATCTCACATTCCAGAACACCGCCGGCGTAGACGCGCATCAAGCCGTCGCGTTCCGCTCCGACAGTGATCTCTCAATCCTCGAGTCCGTGGAGTTCATCGGCCATCAAGACACCCTCTACGCCCGATCCCTCCGCCAATTCTACAAGAACTGCCGCATCTCCGGCACCATCGACTTCATCTTCGGCAACTCCGCTTCCCTCTTCCAAGACTGCTTGATCCTCATAGTCCCCCGTCTCGGATCACCGGAAAAGGGCGAGACAAACGCCGTCACCGCGCAAGGCCGCACCGACCCATCCCAACCGACGGGATTCGTCTTCCTCGGCTGCACAGTGAACGGGACCGATGACTACACAGCATTATACCAAAAAAAACCAAGATCTCACCGGAACTATCTCGGCCGGCCATGGAAGGAGTATGCACGCACGGTGTTCATCCAATGTCTTCTAGCCAAGATCGTGAAACCAGAGGGATGGTTACCATGGAGAGGAGACTTCGCTTTGGCCACACTGTTCTACGGCGAGTTCGGGAGCTCAGGCCCGGGTGCGAACTCCTCCGCGAGGGTCTCATGGAGCACCGCCATCCCGGCGGAGCACGTCGGCGCTTATTCAGTGAAGAACTTCATTCAAGGAGATGAATGGATTCCTTCTCTCAATGCTCACTAATTAATCATATAATAACCTTTTGTTTGTTTTATATATATATTTTCCCAATCTTTGCCATATTCAAACAGCAAAAATAGTTGACACAGTGTTGAAATGCGGAGTTCGAGTCCCGTTAGTTGATGCAGTGTTGAAATGCGAAGTTTAAGTACCGTTGAATGCAATGTGGTTGGAGTTTAAGTTTAAGTCCCGCTGAATATATGATCGGAGTTTAAACTTGGAGTTTAAGTTTAAGTCCCGCTGAATATAATATGATCGGGGTTTAAACCCCCGCAATGAGAATAGATCTTAGTTGCTCTTTAAAATGCGGAGTTTAAACCCGAAACCGCACTGAAAATAGCTCGTAAACCAATATCATCTGGTGAGAGCGCGCAATTTGCATTCCTCATTGTACTCGGGTCATTTGTATAAAGAAAAATATTATAAAGTTTTTTCAAATGTTTGGATTATAAGAAATGAGAGAAATATGCTATTGATTGAAAAGAATGTGCCGGTGAAACATTAAAAATTTTCCAACTTTACAGGGTATGAAAAAAGCAGGAGTTCACAAATGGTGAAGAGTTGGGGTGCTACTGGTAGGTTGATTATCAGACCAATTAGGATCACCCCAATGCCATAACATGCTCTCCCAGAAACAGAACTCTTCGAAACAAGTATAAAGCCGGGGATCGGTTATGTTGCGCTTCCAGTGACCGTCTGTGTAGTTTGCTTTCTTGGCTTGCCTTCGATCCCACTCTAACTGCGCTTTCTGTTTCGATCTTAGAAGACAAAAGTTCTGCAAGTATTCCGGCATTGTGTCGTGCACCTTCCACCATCTTGCGTGAGCAACATCACTTGCAAACTCTTGTAAGATGTCGATATTCCAGTTGCAATCGTAGTCCCGGTAGCAGAGCCACGGTTTGATGCCGAGGTAGTGAAGAACATAGAGGACCGGTGGCTCTGACCCAAACAACTTGGTCTTCATATCTTTTATTTCTTGCTCATCGCCCATCCAGAAATGCTTTAGAAAGTTCATGTGCCGGGGAATACGATGCCACCATGTGAAAATCTCATTCAAGTAACCCTGATCACCGCCGTTGTAAGACTCGATCTCATTGATATGATCCATTAGTAAATGGAAAGTGCAATTGGAAGGTTCAATGACCATCACGCCAGAGTTGAATAGAGTACCATTGTTGCCTGTTGCCGTAATTTCTGGAAAGGTGAAGAGGAAATCTATGTTTCTCAAGATCAAAAGATCAGCATCGATGAATATGATCTTATCATAGTCGGTAAGCTGCCAGAGTCGGAACTTGCTGTAGTTCCACTCATTGTATGCGTCTCGCTCTGCCTTTGGATTTCGGATCCTCTGGATTGTCCTTATCTTCCACCCTGCAGCTTCAAGGCCTTCTTTGTGATGCTCACTTATCGTTTCATCCACAAGTATTACAAGGTCCCTTTTTGATCCAGATAGCCGAATACTTTGCGCAGCAGTAATGGCTCCACAGACATACACATTTGCCGAGTGAAGTATGGTTGCATAAGCTTCTCTGTATACATTCTGAGAGTATGGCCGCACTGCTTGCATAAAAAGCATGAGTGAACTTATGAAAGGATAAAAATCATCAACTTGTGTTATTGCAATGTACGTGAAACATTTTGCATCAATGCATCTTGTAATCAAGAACTAATATTTATCAAACATTGGTTGTCTAGAAAGTACAGTGAGCTTATTTCATCATGATGAACAGAACAGATATCCATTGTAAGTAGATCTAACCTGAGGAGCAAAGAATGAATGATGAATCGTGTTAAAAGAAATTTAAGAGTTAAACACTTTTGAATGTTTTGGTTTTAGATAAATGGCAACACAGAAAAAATACAACGAAAAAGATTTGGAAACCATACAGCTACAAAATATCCTATTTCATGATCATAAATTTTTAAGGAAGAATAAAGAAAGTGCTCGAAGTCCGACCTTCTGCTTTAAGAGGAAGTGAGAGCTTGCATGATCCAACTGGAAGCTTAAGCTTCTCCATTAACACTCCAGTGTCAGGCCTGTATAGCCAAGCATTTCCTTCCCTCTTGACAAGGTCCTTGCATGTGAAGAGGTTTGGGATCGGAAAACAATCAGTAACAAGTAGCACATGAACAGAGCGCTTAACATTCACAAATTCTGCGGCAAGTTCAGCAGTAGCAAGCTGCAGATGTAACCGAGCAACATCCCTCGACCAGTTCCCTGACTTGTCACAAGGAAGCTTAACAGCAATGAGATCAAATTGTGGCCTACCGGGGACCTTAGGCTTCGGAAGATGAGGACAAGTAGGCACTTCAGACTCCTCTTCCTCATCAATCCATTCAGGATATAATTCTTCCCATGTAAGACTGCTGTTAGCATGGTCTAAATGCACAATAGTAGATTCGGACCGAGTTAACAGTTGCTGCCAGTAATTGACCTCAGTTACATTGAAATTTAGTAAGCCAATCTTTAGTTTTCCTCTTCTACCATCCAGTTTCTGGATGACTTTTGAAATATCAACCCAATTAATATCTAAATCTGAAACATATCTTGAATCAGGAGTTGTTCTCTCCCATATCCATCCAACATCTACAATCTTGGACCTGCATACAAGAGACAAAAACTTAATATTCCAACTAATGAGAACCAAAAGGGCAAACAATGAGGAAAACTCAAAGATTTTACCGAGAACCAACATTCATTGAATTATCGCTATGATAAGCTGCTGGACAGTGAAAAAGCATCAGAAGGGTGCCAAATATAATAATTCCTAGAACAAGCTTTAAGGAATGAATCTTGCAGCTTGAACTCCTTTCTGGTGAGCCCATAGACTTGTCGGTTTCTTTCAAATCACCGCTCCTAAACGATCTTCTTTTGCTTGCATCAACACTGATTCAAGCAGACAACTATGAGTTGCTTCAATGTTCAAACAGCTAACAAAATTTAAGTAAACATTCCAATGTAAAATCCTCAGAAAAATCAATAGAAATGCAGATTGACAGAATGCACAGAAATAGAATTTCAAACTAAAGTTTTAGAAACTCAAGAACAAAGAAGATGAGGACTATTTCACATTACATTGGAACCACAGAATCCATTTTTTTTAACAACCTCTTCTCCTTCAATCACAAATGAAAGCTGAACAAAAAATAACCACTAGATTGAGCAAAGGACATGTAGAAGAATACTAAATAAAAAGAACTACAGCAAACCAAACACATCAAAAGAAAAGCAATCAAAAAGAAAGCTGAAAAAAAAACAATACTCACTGAGTTGTTCCAGCTAATCTATGCCTGGCTTCCACAAGCCTACCAGACACACCCATTAGCCCTCTCATCTTCCTCCTCTGCCAAAACCAAGAAGAACATCAGTGCAATTTTGCACAACCACTTCACAAGAATCCCAAAACCAAGATCCACAAACATAACAATGAAAACCACTTGAAACAGAGACATGACAGATCAAGAAAAATCCAAAAGCAAAAAAAAAACTACAAAAACATTTTAAAAACAAAAACAAGAACCAGATCAAGCAAATACCCAACAAAATCACAATAAAAAACATACACAGATAATAATCAGATGCAAAGCAAATCTTGGAACTTTCAGCAGTAGAAAAAAAACATGACAAGTGCTTGAAATGCATGGAAATGGGAAAAATTACCAGACAAACAGGAGGGTGGAGCTTTGGATTGTAGATTGCTGTTGAGCTTTGTGTCTTATTTATTTATTTATTTATTTATTTATTTATTTATTTATTTATTTATTTTGGGGGTAGAGAGGTAGAGAATGGAAAGTGAGTGGGTGAAGGGGATGATTTGTGAAGGAGGCACAAAGAAGCAGGTGGCAGTGAATACATGTAGGGCCCACATTCAAATAATAATTAACATGACAGAACAAATACTGACTGAGGTTTGTTTTGCTATTTTATATTCACTCTGGACCAAAACCAAAAAAATAAAATAATAAATAATAAATAATTAGAAGGTGCATTTGGGAATCCCAAAATAACAGAAATTGCATTATACCTCTTCTGTATATAAAATTTAATAAGGATGATTTGTGTATGTCCAGAATTACTTGGATTTGTGCAGAGACATGCTCAAAATCAATATTATTATTATTGTCATTGTATGAAATGATAATTTTACCCTCTTCAAAAAGGGGAAGAGAGAGGGTGAGAAAGAGATTAGAGGCATAAAGTAGAGAACTTGAACTTTGGTCCTTTAAACTTCAAGGACTGAAAGTGAATTTTAAGGGTGACTTGTACACAAAACATAAAACTTCAAGGACTGAAAATGAATTTTAAGGGTACATTGTACAGAAAAACATAAAGAAAGAAAGGGGGAAGATATGAGAATGGTGAGAAAATTGAGTTGTTTAGGACAATTTTGATTGGACTGTAAATTTTTAAATAATTGGTATATGTATGTATGTAATTTAATTATTTGTTTTGGACCCTGGTTGATATACATTATTCTATTTATATTTTTATTGGTACATAGATAATTTTCTTGTAAAATTTGTAATGCTTTCCTTAAATTTTTTATTATACACTTTGCGCGTTGTAAATATATACATGAGGTACATCATCTGTGAATGTTCATTGATTTTTTATCTATGAATGTTCACATATAACCATCAACAGTATTTGACTATCGAACTATTAATTTCAAAAGTGCATGGTTGATCTGAGCTATTCAACTTCAATTACACTCTTTTTCTTCTCAAAAATTTATAAAAAACCCAGCACTCTTTCACCTCGGTCAGAACCCTATATAATGATTTGAGTATTGTTTATGATCATGCTTCACTTTCTCTCCATACTAATTTCTCTGTCTACTTTTTTTTTTCTTTCTTTTTCTAATTTGCGGCCGTTAATATATAAAATTATGTTAATAGATTTCTACTTGCCTTCAAAGGGAAATAGTGAAATTACTGGTCAACCCCTTTGATTTTTTAAATAATATTTGTTACTTTTTAAATTTTATTTTATTTATAACCCACTACTACTCAAGTTAAAATGTTACTCTTATTATTGTATGCAGTTTCTTTTAATATGTTATTTTATTTTTAATTGCTTGTTAAAAGACTTTCCCTTTCACTGTTTCACAATAGAAAACATTAGGGGATGGCATAAACTAGCTAGACTACCCTTGGGTCAATCATCACTCTTCTTGCCGCCCATCCATGTGAACTAAAACGTGAATAAATAAATAAATAAATAAATAAACTATAGATAGTAGACATCATATATTAAAGGGAAAATTACTGTTCACCTCTCGTAATTTTCAAAACTTCCCAAAAACCCCCTCCAACTTTTGCACACCCTGGACGACTCTCCGTTATATTTTTACATTCCTTTTAACCCCTACGGGTAAGTTGAAGTGGGTCCACGATATGAAATTCCTTTTTTTGCCCTTGCAAAAGGTGGGAAAAAAATAGGGCTAAAATCATAACTTTCTTTATGCATAGTTTTTCAAATTTTTTTTTTTTTTGCCTCATGCTTGCTTTTTCTCAAACAAAGTTTAGAAGGCTCATATCTTGTTCTTCTTGTTCTTGTTCTTGTTCTTGTTCTTGTTCTTCTTCTTCTTTTTCTTCTTCTCATTTGGTGTATTCAATTTTAGCTCTTCCGATTAAATTATGGAGAGTTTTTGTGCTATTGCTAGATACTGACGGGGAGGGGACGAGTGCTAATGTTCACTGCACCGACTTCTTGGGAATCGATGTTAGTCGAAATATGTGAGCGATGGGGTCTCAATATTTCCGTGTCGAGGGTGAAGTTTATCACACTCGATGGACATAAAAGCAGTATGTCTCATATAAAACGAGGTTGACTTCCAGTAGCATGTGTCACGTGCAGCTCCATCTTCAAATGTTCCGTTGTTGATCTTGTTGTTGGGAGCAGATGATGTGGCATCGTATCCCATCGAAAAGCGAGTTCTTCTCGTTGTAAGTTTCTTCTCGTTTATGTTTATATAGTTGTAGAAGTTAATTATTGTTTATTATCCCACGTCATCGTTTACATTTATCAAGTTTCCATTTAAACACTATTGTCTCCGATTAACTTATTAACTTATTATTTAACTTTTTTTGTTTTAACGTTTAAGATTTATGTTTATCGTTTAAATATTTTGTGTCTCTGTTTAAATATTGATCGTGTTCGTTTAAACTAAAGTGTTGGCGAGAATTTGAATCTGGCGGCAGCTTCGTTCCACATCATGGCGAGCCCGAGGGTGTGGCATGCCTTCCTTCCTCATCCGATCAAGTCGAAGTGTTGTCGTTGGATATTGGACAATGTTTTGAAGCGTTGAACATTTCGGAGACGCACTTAGGAATTTTTGCAATCAAAAGGAATTTTGACTTCAAATTCGAAGAGCGAGAAACACGGGGTGATCTGTGGAAGGAAGCTTCGACTTCAAAAATGGGCGTATAAGGAAGCTATATTCCCCATACCGGACAATGACGAGTCGATGGATGAAAAATCGCGACTGCGTTTGCGACACTCTGTGACGAGAAGGCAACTCGGGTGTCCCTGAGGCGAAAGAGAATCGAGTCGTGGCGTCCCGAGATCCGCAAGTTGCGTTGTAGCCATTGCCACGTTTCGGTCACGATCGCAGATCGTGGAATGAATCATTCGACACTAGGCATTGTGTATATACTTCTTATTATTGTTTAAATATTGAACTTTATATTTAAATATATCTCTTTACGTTTTTAAATATTTTTATTCTACTGTTTAACTGATTATTTTTTTATCGTTTAAAAATAAATTTGTATCCGCTTAAAATGTACTAACGGGATGGTGCTAGCGGTTCCCCAGCTGCACTAATACACGCTCGGTTCCCCAGCGTTTCCACTCCCGTCGCACATAAAAAAATCGGAACATTACATTAAGTAATAAGGATATTTTTAAGCAGAAAAATATTAAAGTATATTTTTTTGTTGTAATTACATTGATATTATTAAATAATAAGGATATTTTAAACAGAAAATATTAAATTTAAACAGAGAAACCTAAACTTAAACAGAGAAAACGAAAGTTAAAGGGCAAAAGTTATCATTATACAGTTAAAATGAATGTTGATATTAGCCGATAATGAAAATGAAAATGAAACAGAACCCTACCCGATAATGTACCCTGCGGACTACAATATCATCCAACAAGAACAGAACCTCAAAACGAAACAGAATGAATTTAATTGAATTTAGATACATGTACATTTACATTGACAAAATTTGTCATGTTCTTCGGAAAAAATGAATTGAATTTAAACTGGTTTACATTTGAAACTATTACACCTATACAATGACTATGACCCCGCTTGCGTACACTCCCCTCTGGTTCGTTTTACACAGTAAAACGGAGTTTAAACAATTACATTGATATTTACACAATGAACTATATACTTAAACACTGAAAGTGTATGTTAAACAATGAATCTGGATTATTAAAGAAAGAATCGTGTATACAAATATAGAAAGAATGACTAAGAACCCGCTTGCGAAGACTCCCCTCTGGCTGTGATGCCGGCTGCCCTCCCCTCCCTAAGTATGCGGGAAACATACCTTAATCGCAGATAAGGGACGTCAGTCTGCGGTACCCGTAGCTTCTCACCCGCGAGTAATCGCTCGATAAACCGCATGACATAGACAGCTGCGATCGACACTTCCTTTTTTTACGTCAGTGGGGGCTTCGATTGTCGTGAACAAGCGGGTACTTTGCGATCGCCGACTCGCCCTAACTCCATGTCGATACAGAGGTCGAATAGGTTCCAGTGTCGAGATATACAAGTTCATATTAGAATCGCCGATTATTTACCGAACACTATTACACAAACACAAATTATTAAAGCACTTACCATTTCTAGCGCGTTTTTATCGTATTCTTCGCTTTGGCATGAAGAATAATGCACTGTATTCTTGTTTTTCATTGTCGAGGGACGACGACATGGAAGTGGCCACTCATAATTATCGGGAGGATGACGATGTCCACTTCATGCAAGTTCTGCGCGGCATCTCCAATCATAGCCATCGTGGATTCACGTGCGTCGTCGCCACCTGCTTTGACATGAACAAGGCCAGTGGCCGTGTGATGGAGCGCGCCTCTTATAACGATATGGCACTACGCTCATCGTCTTTTTGCAAGATACATACGAATGCGTCCATCACATCGATGCGTGACCATCTCCTTCCCCTCGAGCAAGTCGAATAGATTGGCCCGGGTGTGGTCTTGGCAGAGTCGTTCTTCCACACGACAGTCTCTGTGGTTGAGCGGAACAAAGACATGTAAACAATGTTGTAAGTATAAAATTAAAGCGTTAAAGTATAAACTTTAAATTCTATATTGAATGTTTAAAGCGGTAGCGGTAATATTTAAAAGGGTATCACTTATAAGTTAAATGTTATCCGTAAATTTTTAAAGCGTTAACGCTCCTACTTAAATGGTAACTAAAAGCAGTTTAAACAATATCATAAAAAAACTTCAAACTTACTTGTCCATAGGGCAGTTGAGGAAGATCCTTATCAACTCTTGCTCGTACTTATTGAGCCGCGATTAGCCAACGTATTTTTTTTCTTCGGAATGAAGACTTTCCGAAGTTCTTCTACTTTTTTATTGGCTTCCTTTAATGGGGGCACGACGGCAGCATCAACGGGAGACACTTCCCTTACATGCTTCTTGTTCTTGTGGGATTGTATGCGCGCTCGATGCGGCGCACGGTCAGCCGTTGGTTCCACCGTGAATTCCACTTCGTTGAGGATAGACTCAACGACCTTCTCAACCGTGAGTTCCAGCGGCGAGCATCGATGGGAGACACGACGTTGTCCGGTTGTTCTTCTTCATGGATTGTGTCCATCTTTGATGCCGCGATGTCGGACGCCCTGGGTTCCAGCCGTATGCATGATGTCGTCAACAGCGAGTCGACGATCTTTTCCACCGCGGCAAACTCGGGCGCCATCTTCGATCTCCTCCAGCGTGATGGGCATGTCATCAGCGTTAACAACATCGGCCGCCGATGGTGCTGCTGCCGATGGTCGTTTGCTATTATTTCATCGTCGGTCCCCGACGCGGGTGGAGACGGAGGCATTATTGTTTTCCTCTTTTTGCAAGCTTCTTGAATGAGGCCGTCTTTGAAGGGCCACCCCGATGATGTCCTCGTCGTCGAACTCCGACCAGCGTATCCGTCCCGGGTGCTTCATTTTGTTTGAAGGGAAGGCGCGATCGATTGTGATCGTGATCGGCCTTCCAATGCCTCCACCCGGCGACAAAGCCGAGGGAACTCGGTCATCAAAATCTGCAAGCCTGCATGAGAGTTGCAGTGACATCCTCGCCTAGTGCCGGCAGGGGAGCTGCCACGTTCGGGGGGGCTGACACGGTCGGGGGGGAAGCCACGGTCGGGCGGGGTGGGGAGGGCTTCTCCGGCCTCGGCGAATACGTTTTGGCTCGAGCGGGAGAAGCGGCGTCCAGTAGCGCAAGGAAGAGGTTGCCCTCTCATCTTGCCTTTGAGCAAGCGGTTCCGGGAGCAATAGCATCCGACCGACGGTTGGCTGAACAAATACTTCTTCATCGACGATTCACGGAACCAGTTTCGAGAAACTAGCATGTGTAAAAGCAAAACAATCTTAGCGAAATTATTTAGTTTAAACAATTAAAACTATATTTACACATGTAACTTCGTATATTTAAACGTTATAACCTATTGTGTTAAACGATGAAACAAACAAATTAAACATTAAACTAAAAAAGTTTAAACGGTAGTTGAACAAAGTTAAGCGGTAAGTTATAATGTTAAAGCGATAGATGAATAAAGTTAAAGCGGTAAATGATATGGTTAAAGCGTTAACGTCTACGAGTTAAACAAAAATATTTTTTTGAATTATTACCTCTTTTCCTTCGAGAGATGACAAACTCGTCTCTATCGTCAGCTTGCTTCGGTAAAGTATTTTTCACCGTAGCACAGCATCCTTGGGATCTTCTAGAAGCGGACTTTCTTTCCGATTCCGGTCATCTCAGTAAAACCCGGATGTTAAGCGCTCACCGTGCAACCCTTAACATACCCGGTGTTGGTCTTCTTCCCCAGCGCATCTAGATTGCGACTCGGGTAGCGGCTTGTGGTATGTCCTCCATAAGCCACTTGTACGTCGCTTGCGCCCGTGCGTAGCGCCCCATTCCGGTAGATCATCGACATAATCAGCGATCCGGTTAGGGAACCGAGCGAGGGAGGTATTTGGGAAGAGGATTGTACCGGAGAAGTACACCATCGATGGTTTGGCAAAATTCTCCTCTTCTCCCTCCGTCCAGCGAGTTCTTTGAAGAGTGCTCGATGGAGTCTCTGTCTCTCGTGACGTCTTCGATAAATACCTCTCTTGAAAAGTCGACCGTGTTTTCTTCTTACGAAACACGATCGCCTCCCCATCGCAACGCAGCCAAGAACGATTGCCACATCTTCGAGGGCTCGAAAGTCGCGATGCTTTCCCCGATCCCCGAATTTATTGAGTGCGGTTATCGTATCTCCGCAATGAGAGTCAAGAAGGGCCCGCTCTTGGTATACGACTTCCAACTCGATGAAATCGTCGTGAGCGGTGTCCTTCGGATGATCTCCCGATGTCGAGGGATCATGTGAACTTTCAATTCGACCCACGGTCTCCACTCACGGGTGTCAGTAGCATCGCCCATTAACTAGATTGACCGCCATAATCACAAGCCCTGCGACAATAACAACACATTGTTAAGCGGAAATGTAATTTGTTAAACGGTAAATACTCAGTTCTTAAACACTGATATCATTTTTTAAGTAGTGACGTATACTATTAAAGCAGAGATACAAATAATTAAGCGGAGACGAACTAACTTAAGCAGTAAAAGCTCATTGTTTAAAGCGGAGACCTCATTTTTACAATCGCAACCATATCAGCGAAAGGGTAAAGCGTAGATTATAAACATTACACAAAAGCACAACAATCGGAAAAACCATTTCGATCAGTATACATAAAGCGAAAATGTAAAACAAAAACAAAAAAACCCTAGCGAGACATCTCCCCTGCAGACTAACAAAACCCCAGACCCGATTAATCCCCACGAAAGCTTGATGTCTTCCAACAAAAACAAAATCACAAACCAAAACCGAAAAAAATGTCTCTTCGTAATGTGAATAGTTAACAAAAAAACCATAATGAATACCTTAGATCGCAGTGACGAAATGCTCGAATACTTGCACGGGACTTCTTCTTCGAGACGCCGGTGGAAAGGGAAGAGTGCTGGGTGGGAAGAGAAGAGATGGAGACGCGAGTTGAGCTGAGTCGTGAGTTGAGAGAAGACAAGCAGTTTGTAATGCCTAAGAAAAAAACCCACCCACTTTCTCTCACACCGTGAAATGGGTGCAGACCCACGACTTTCCGTGCAAGGGCATTTTCAGTCCATAAAATTTTTAAATACACTCCGTTTAATGCCAGTTTACGTACTTTTGGGGGTTTTCAAAAATCATGGAGTTGAAAAGGAAGGAGTTTTTGGGTATTCAAAACTATGGGGGTTTGTTTGTGATTTAAGCAAAAGTTGTAGGGTTTTTTTGGCAATTTCCACTATATTAAATCCAAATATTCAGTATATCCACATCTTTTCATTTCTATCATCTTAAATATTTTTAAATGAGAAATCAAAATGAAATGTAGATCATCTATAATTTTTTTTTTTTTTTACAAATATGGACTTAGTAAAACACAAATATCTTACATGGACAACTGATACCAATGAACCAAAAAATCATTGTCTACTAAATATTATTTTTGGTATAAAATTAAAACAACAAAAATTGAAAATAAATCAAATTGAAAACTTCAAAAAATATGTATGTATATAAGGGCACACCCTTGGAAGAATGGTAATTAGATTTTTATCTAATGATTACTATTTATTCGCAAAATAATATTTACAATAGTTAATAGTAGCTGTTTAGTAGTACAGTAACTAACAGTATTTTTTTTTTTTTACAAAATAACAACAATTAAATTATGCATTCAAACTTTATAGATTTTAAAAAACTAATTAGATACCCATAAAATATATAGTGTATATAATATAAAAATAGTTGTTAATAAGTGTATAAGCCGCCACCACACAAGAAAAGGAGATCAATGGTGTGCTTTTTGTGGTGCCTTAGCAATGCAAAAATGATAAAACTTATCATTGAGATGACAAATGAAGTTCATTTTCATATGTAAAACATAAGACGTGTCGAAGCTGGACTTCATGATTTCATCGACTTTCCACCAACTAAATGCATGACTTCCCAACTGACTTACGTAAAATGACCCTTTTCTCTAAGGGATAGAAATGCCAACAAAGTTTTATCAATTTTTTTTTTTAAAGTTTCATGCAAGCAAAGCAAGATCCATATGGTCCATATCATATCTTCTTGAGAATAACTGGATGCTAGTTCTTTATTGGGTTTTAGTACGTACATATATATATATATATATATATTGAAAATCATCAAATGTGTACGTGATCATTCAAAACATTGCAAAGTTTGACTAGTCAACTTGATATACTGTTAATGAAATTATTATATTATTATTTTATTTTTTTAGGTAGGTCGACAAGTGCTAACCCTCAGGAGCGTATATGGGACAGGGGTATCACCCACATGTCCTCACTCTCTGGAAAGCGGGGAGCGCGGTTCATGGGAATCAAACTAGCATCTCTCCAACACGAGGGGACCCGGGGTACCGTTGGGCTCCTCACCCATTGGTAAATTATTATATTTATTATATATAAAGATTGTGAAATATTTCTATTTAAAAAAAAAGGTTTTTATTAATTATAATTAAATAAGTAATCAAGGTGATGTGGTATTAAAGTAAAATTTTTACGCTATTCATATGAGATTGGTAGAAATAGAAAATTTCAATACATATATTTTATAATTCAAGATGATCAGGACTTGTAAAAGATGTTATAAATAAGATTAATGCAGGTTAGCTAAAATAAAGTGGAGCTTTGGGGGTTTTATACAATTGTAGAATACATATTGGATTGAAAAAAAAAATATAAAATAATTGTTAGATTAGAGATAATGTATGAATGGATATAATGTGTTATCAGAAAAGATTTATTAAAAAAATTGATTAAAAGTAGAACATATTACTATTAAATTAAGAAATAATAAATTAAAATGGCATGAACAAAAGAAGCTCATAAAAAATGTGAAGGGTCTTTAGCTATAGAGGATCATAAAAACCAAAGGTATACTTAGAATATGTTTAGTAGAAACTATATGAAATGATATGTCCGAGTTTGGTTTATCGATTTATTGGTTTTTGAGAACGGAATGTTAAAAAATAGTGAACCTCAAATAATTAAAGTCAATGACTTATTGTTATTGTTATTGTCTGAGAGCAAAATCCGGAAGTTTTCTAGACAGTATAGTGATTTTGAAAGCAAGCATTGCATTTGAATGGATTTACATTTTTAATTTAAAATTCACATATTTTTATGTTCTTAATAATGTGTCATTATTTTAAATATTACAATTTCTACGTAAATTATCATTCATGAATTGGATTTTTAAAATTTTTAAAAATTAATATATATTTTATTAAATTTATGTGGAGAATTCGGGTCGGATGACTCGGATCCGATTGGGTATCGGATCGGGTTTTATCATCTTTAACGGGTTTGCAAAGCGGACCTTCGCCGAGCGGTGCTTGACGTGGTTTCTCGGAGACGACGTCCTTCTTTCTTCTTTTTCGGCGATTCCGCTCAAAATTTTAGGGTTTGCTTCTCGATCCCTTCCCACGTCTAACAAGGAGAGAAACCCTTCTCTCTTCTCGCTTCGACGAGGAAGACCATTATCCCCGGTTTGTTCCAATTTCCCCCTTCTTTCTATCCATAGAATCATCTCTATTTGCTTCTTTTTTTTTTTTTTTTAATTTTTATTTAATTTTTTGTTGATTTTGTCTTGGTGGCATAGCGATGATGCTGTTGGATGAACGATCGAACTTGTTCTTTATTGACGTATTAATTGTTATTTGTTGCCCTAATGGAGTAATGCACAAATTCTGATGAAAAATTTAGTTCTTGTAAGATTTTGAACTTTTAATGTTTGTGGAAGAGTTGCGTGAGTGGAAGCTGGTAAAGAGGTCAGATTTCTGGATAAAATATAATTCAGGGTTTGGTTGTGTTGTTGGATTTTGTTTTAAGCCTTAAAGTTCGGATTTTTATATGGTTCATCTTCTTTGAAAAGCTTTTGTTTTCGTTTTGGAAGACCCTTGAAGAGCTAGTGGCCCGCGTATTATTTAAAATAAGGATGACTCGTTAATGTCATTCAAGCCATATCCGTTACTAGCTTATGTGTTATTATCTTATTGGAAATATGCATACAACCTGAACGAATGGAAGATACATCCAATAGAGTATGATGAAGATTAAGGTTTATTATTAAGGGCATGGGTTGAGTTGTAGGAAATGATGGGTACTCTTTTAAGATATCTTATTATTCTTTGGAGGCCTTCCTTCTGCTCAAAATTTGTTATGGTCTCTGGTTGCTCAAGCTTGGCTGATGTCCAAGTAGGGCTGGGGCCCAGAGTCCTTTGATAACAGTTGCCAGCTTAGGTATTTTGGCTCATCATGTTCTAGACCAAACTGATGTTGCAGGAGTATGAGATTGTATAGCAAACATTTATTATTCTTGTGTAAATTTTCCTTTTAATTCTTTGTGTTGTGGTGCCTCTTCAATTTACTGTTATGCTCACTAGTGGCTGAACGTTTTAAAAAGAGAGCCTTTAAAATTATGACTGTGGCAAGTCAATCTGTATTGACTCCGTCTTTTGTTGTTAGTGCTGTTTGACTTTCTTTTCTTGAATTGTGTGAACATAGTTTCTCAGCTTATCTCAGGTTCACAATATTCATGGTTTAAAACTCGTGCCATAAAAGCTAAATTCTGATGGACTGCGAAGAGAGGTATTCATTCACATCATGTATTGAACTTTAAAAATTCATAAGATTTTGCATTGTTGTGGTTTTCTCTGACATTGTTTCACCACTAAGAAATCTGGTATGATGAAAATGATTTTTTGCAGCTTTTGTTTTTCACTGTAGAAGGACTATGGCTGTGGGAGAATAGGCTTATTTGAGGTCTTCAATATAATTAGAGTGTTGGCTCTGCCTTAATAGCTTAATTTCCCATTATTGTAAATTTTAGTTGGTTCGGATAGGGCACTTTGCATACTTTTGTCTAACCCTTTGTGCATGAGATTTTGCATATGAGATGTCATCATTTGTTCACATGAATTGTAAACACTCATCATTTTAGTTTCATGTGGAGGACAAGCAATTGCTAGTTGACAGAGGAATTGTTCTTTTTTACTATTTGCTTTCACAAAAATTGCAACGGCCTTCAGACGCACACAATAATAATCGTCCTTCCTTCCATGGATAAAATGACAGTGATCTGAGTGCAGGATTCTTAATTGATTTCTATGCTGCTATGACGGTATCATATTCTGTAATCTGTACTTACAATCTGCTTTTGTGTTTACATGCATAATGAATACAGTGATTGAAAATTATCACAATCATTCTGGGATCGTAAGTTGCTCAGCAACAGCAGGCTCAAAGTTCTGTATTCAGGGGTCAATTATTTGCTCCATTCAAGCAAATGCTTTAATTTGAGTTTCTGCTAGAATGTCTTGGAGAAGAGTTTGCTTTATCTTGTTGCTTCTCTTTTCTCTGGTTGAGTCAACAAGCAGATCATTGGATATGTGGCCTCTTAAGTTAGAAGGAGGTTCAAAGTTTTCACCCAGCTGGCCTATCATGAGTGCAGCCTTTTTTGTCCTTGTTGCACTTGTGCTTTCCATGTTCTTGATTTTTGAGCATCTTGCTGTTTACAGTCAGCCTGAGGTATAATGGTCTCTTTTTATTTTTCGTTTCTCTCCATTTTTACAAACAGTTCATTCCTTCACAGAAGCTTTGTCTGATCTATTTTCTGATTTTGTCATATTGTTACCCGAGGATGAAACATATTTACGTATTTGACACAGTGTTACTATGATATGGATATGAATGTATAATATCCAAGTATCAGAGAGTACTTGACACTTGAATTTGATAAAAACTGAATACATGGACACGGTTGTAAATCAACTTGTATATTGGGGTATTTGTATATATGTAGACATGAGGGGAAGAATATTGTGGTGAAACAAGTTGTCTTTAGTATATGTAGATATATACTCTGTGAACCACCTTGTTCTTAGAAGAGTCGAGAACATTATAGCTAAACAAATTGTTCTTAGATAAACAGATTTTAGGACAACAGATTCAAAACGTAATAAAAATTAATTTAAAGTTAGAATTTTATAATCATGAAAATTACTATTAAAAATATTTTACAGATAATAATTAATTTATAAAGATAAAAAAATATATAAAAAATATGGAGTTTCAAAGATTAGAAATAAATAAATAAAAATACTGATATTAAAATAACAAGGGAAAATTTTAAATGAAGAATGTAATAGAAAGTAGATAAGTGAAACCAAATCTCTCCTTTTTCAAATAAATTAAAGTAAACTAGCATCACATGTGGATCATGTGATCCAAATGTGTCGCCAATGTATCTAAAGAAAAGATATCTACTCTTGGATAAATGTGACGTATCACTGATTGGTAACATTTTTTCCTTAGAAATGGTCACTGCTATGAGTATGCATTTTGTTTTTAAAATTAAATGAATTCATTGTTTTTTTACTTTGGTCAATGTATTTCATTTCAGGAACAGAAATTCTTGATCGGTATCATTCTAATGGTCCCTGTTTATGCTGTGGAATCGGTATGTAAAATCATTTCTCTCATTTTATTTCAAATTAATAAAGCTGTTGTTACTTTTATCTCATTACTAGTCGCCATTAAATGCTTATGTTTCTGATGTTCTCTTGGCAGCTTTTGTCACTGTTAGACTCCAAGGTTGCATTTGTATGTGAAATCATGCGAGACTGTTATGAAGCATTTGCTATGTATTGTTTTGAGAGATACTTGATTGCATGTTTAGGTATGTTTATTTGAATTTTTTGTAGTCCATTGTTGTGTTTTATTACCTTTTCTTTATTTTATTGATGACTAATCTCAAATTGATGATTGTTAAATTTTAGGTCAAATAAAATACTTGAGCCTTGAACAAATTAACACAAGAACTGTTAAGTATCCCAAGTTTAAGCAATGTCAGAAATGCCTTAACAAATTTAAAATATTTTAAAATATTTGCTTCCCAAGCAGAGCCACAAAACAGTAAGATATTTGTGCCTAGAATGAACAACTGGTGAAAGTGTAATAGATCTGACCTGCTTATTAATATCTGTTATTTGGAAATCACATGAGAAATGCTGTCTAGTTTTCATTTTGCAAGCATTTGATCCATGTTAGTGAAACGTTCTGAGGTTAGGGTGAGAGGATGTAAATGAGCTTGATAGGTTAGAAATAAGGGCCATGAGAACTAAGGATATTAAGTATCTCCTTAATTCTTTTGTTTGTCATTTTTGTATCCTAACCTATCACTACATGTTCAGTAGCCTTAGATGTCAAGCTGCATGATCATTGCTTTGCAGCTCCTGTGAAATTCTAGGCTACAACTGTGAGGAAAGGTTTTAAGGAAAAAAAAATTAATGACTGCATCCATAATCGCCTTAGAAGTAGGTTAAATCTCTAAATTTATTGCTTTTTTGAGGAATGAAATCACAAAAAATTATTCAAAAGCATTTTTATATTTCATTTGTTTAAGTACTTTGCAAATGCCATAACTTTAAATCCTGCCATATAATAAGAAACTACTTGCAAGGAGTCTACCTCTTAGTGTACGGTTAGTCTTAAATTAACTTATAAAAGAAGGCTTTTAGTTTTTTAGCTTCAATGTTAGTAATTTCAATTTTGTCAGATTCATTTGGTTGAATTGTAATTTCACGAACTGCTCTCATGCTTAACTGGTATTATTTTTGCTTTAAGGTGGTGAGGAAAAAACAATTCAGTTTATGGAGTCACAGATTGAAATCAGTTCTAGCATTCCTCTTCTGGAAGTGGAATATGCTGACGGAATTGTTGAACACCCTTTCCCACTGAATTGCTTATTGAGACACTGGTATCTTGGCTCAGACTTTTATCAGGCTGTAAAAATTGGCATTGTTCAATATGTATGCTCTTCCATTTTTTCCCCTTTAAGATTAAAACTTAATCTCTCTTTTTAATTCTGCATAGTGTCTCTGATGATGATTAATAAACTTATTCTTGCCAGATGATATTGAAGACTATATGTGCTCTTTTTGCCATCATTCTTGAACTTTTTGGTGTTTATGGAGAAGGGAAGTTTGAGTGGAGATATGGGTAAGATCATTCTTAACCTCATCTATCCTTCTCACATAGTCACATGGCAATCTTATACCAGGATATAAATCTAATAAACCTTAGTGTATGAGTGCAAGTTATTTAACAAGAAGTATTTGATCCTTCCTGGCTTATAAAATGATTGACTTTCTTTCTTCTATTTTATGCAATAGTAGAATTTGATGTAGATTGAAGGTTAACCTAGTGCACAAGGCCATAGCTGCCAATGGGATGAAGGGTTCAATATATAATATATATATATATATATATATATGTAGCAATTTAAGATTGTGGACAACTTTGGATGTTGGCAGGCAGGAGCCTTGTCTTTTTAGACATAAAATGTGGCATATGGGGAAAGCAAATGACAGAAGTAATTTTTGTTTGCAGATATCCATATCTGGCTGTGGTTATGAATTTTAGCCAGACATGGGCATTGTATTGCCTTATAAAATTCTATTCTATCACGAAGGATAAGTTGCAACCCATAAAGCCTCTCGCCAAGTTTCTTGTGTTCAAGTCTATTGTGTTCGTGACTTGGTGGCAAGGTGTTGCGGTGGCATTTCTCTTCTCAACAGGGATTTTTAAAGGTCATTTGGCTAAAGAGCTGAAGACACGCATCCAGGACTATATAATTTGCATCGAGGTTAGATTTAATGTTCACTGTTCAATTTTTCCCTATTATTTAGTGTTTTGCTGAGGTGACAGCTTTATTCTATAATGTATTACTACTGCAAGGACCTGAACCCACTTTATGCCATATTCATGAATGTTGTTTCTCTTGTCAAATCCTGGAAGTTTCAACACCTTAAAAGCTAGAAAGTTGAATGACATATAATCTATATACTTCAACAGATGGGGATTGCTGCTGTGGTGCACTTGTATGTATTCCCAGCGAGACCTTATCAACGCGGAGAGAGATGCGTTCGTAATTTTGCTGTGATGACTGACTATGCATCACTTGGAGCTCCTCCTGATCCCGAAGAGGTTAGAGAAAGTGCAAGGTTATGGAAGATGCATGTCGATCGGTTTGGTGACAGAGAAAAACGGTTGAGCTTCCCACAAAGTGTTCGTGATGTTGTGTTTGGGAGTGGGGAGATTGTGAGTATTTTTCCGTTCAATTGACCGAGTGTAGTTTTCGTTTTCTAAAACAGCTTCATTTATTGCAACATGTTTCTCTTTTGCATTTCCTCATTTGCTCTCAGATGGTGGATGATGTCAAGTTCACTGTGTCACATGTGGTAGAACCCATGGAGCGAGGGATTGCAAGAATAAACGAAACCTTCCATCAGATATCCGCAAATGTGAAGCAGTTCGAGAAGCGAAAGAGAAAAGCCAAGGATGACAGTTTTCTTATACCTTTGGAGTCTCGCAGCGAGGAATTCTCAGAGGCTTATGATCAGCTTCCCGAAGGGAGTATCAGTGACAGTGGTGTAACCAAGAAGCGATACCAAAACACAAGAACCATACCATCAGCTATTAGGAAATCAGATTCGTCTTCGCCACTCTTTTTCGAGTTCACCGGCAGTAGATGGAGTTAAAAATTTCTAATCCTCATTACAAGGCTAGATTCTTACATTGATCAGTAACTAGTAAGTTACTTAATATTGTTGCTTTTTGAACTATCTTTATATATATATATATATGTATCTGATCATTGTTCTCACTACCATTCCACATTTACAGGATGATTAGTAACAGTAATCTGGTGATGGTGGTGGTGAGATGCTTACATAATTCACGGATTGAATACAACCTCCTGTACAAAAATTTGATTGTTGGTTCAAATTGATTCTGGAAGTGTAAATCAGAGATATTAATGTTGGATAATACCGGAATTTTTTTATTTCTCTTTTAACTCTGGGCTTAGCTCTATGTACATTATTGGTTTTTAATTAGCTTACCTACTATTTTGTATGCAAGTGTGATCAGGATCACTTTGTAGTATATAATCTCTGTTTAATGAATAATTCTTATTTTACATGCATTCACTGAGGGTTTTTTGGTTATATACTTATATACATCAAGTGGTTTTTAAGTTCACAGATTTTGTGTCATTGTGATATATTAATATTACTTATGTAAAGATCAATGTTAAATTAACGTTGAGTAATATAAACATTTTAAAATTCATATATATATATATATTTAAATTACAGAAGGGTATATTTTAATATTAATATTTTTTCAATATCAATTAATAAAAGAAATATAATTATTCTATTTATCCTTTAATTAAAAGGTTATATCCGTAATTTCAAGGTGTGATCCATCCAACGGATTAAATTTGCCTGGAATTAGGGTTAGGGTTTCCGCCGTCAATCACACCTCTATATATATATATGCACACACAACCCCTACCAAAGAACTCTCACCTCTCAAAACAGTCTCTTTGTTCCCCGTCTGATTTTTGATGTTCTCTTGCTTCTGTATCTTCTTTTTTGGTCTGCAGATCGAGATTAGGTTTTGAGATTGTTTGATTTTTGATTTGAAAAGAGAAAAAGAAAAAAAGAGGGCAGTGATGAGAAGAGATGAAAGTCATGCACCACTCTGAAGTTTTCATTTGTGCTGATAACACTCTTATACCCATTACTACTCTGAGCCCTCCCCCTCTTCTTTTCCTTTCCTTTCTTTTCCTTCCTTTTTATACTTATTACTACTCTGAGCCCTCTTCTTTTTGTAAAAAAATATGATTTATATTATTTATTTTAGTTCTTCGTTCATCTGAGGTGATAAGTATTTTATTTTATTTTATTTCTATTAATTTTGTTCGATAAATTAAATTATGGAAAAACCAAATGATGTGGTTCGTGAGATCACGGACCGACCATGATGCGGACCGCATTTGAGTTATGCTCGCTGTGGATACCAACCGGTTTCTGATGGTTCTTTTCAGTTTTTTTCTCTTGGATTTTTATTTTTCTTTTTTTTTTTTTAATTTTTTTTTATCTATTTGGTGTTTTATTGCTTATTATTTTTATGTTTGATTTTAAACTTTTTTTTAAATTATTTTTTATTATTTGTAATTTGAAATCATCTTTTACAAAGAGTTTGCAATTAAAAAGTACTTTTGGTGGGTTTTGTTTGTAACTAAAAAAATGAAAATTATATATATTTAAAATAATTAATATTACATTTAAGGACAGGACAAGTGAGAGTGATCATCTTGAAAATAAAAATATAAAATTGGAATATTGTTTCGTAACAATTTGAGGTGTTTATGTACTCCCTCCCTATTCTTTATATAAAAAAACTTAATTATTAGTTATTTTTTTAAAATTATTTTTAATTTATATCTCTAAATTTGTCGAATTGAATAAAATATTAAAGAATAATTTTAAAAAATAATAAACACTAAAAAATGATAGATAAAAAGAATGAGTAAATTTTTCATGAGGCTATCAAACTTTGCTTTTTATTCAATTCAATATTCGAATTTTAATTTGAATCAAAAAAGTTACCTAACTTTAATTCTCTTTCACCGCAGGTCACCCTAACAAATCCGATCGTTCGATGCTGATATGGATGCTCATTCAGCTATTTTAATCCTCATCAGCGTTCCACATCATCATCATTAACATTCCACATAATCTACAGATTCGGAGCGATCGGACGGTCAAGAACTTCACCATGCTCCGTCTACTCCATTGTGTAATCGGCCGGTGGAATTGACGGTCGTCTCTCTTCCGACGTAGGTGCGCCAAGCGCTCATCAAAGAATGATCTTGAAAATCAATTGCAAGCATAACAATGAAAACTAGATGTTCAGACTGGTAAAAATCATCAAAGAATGATCCTAAAAATCAAGAACAAGAATGTTGAAATTACTTTGAAAACAGAAAAAAAAATTCCCAAAGTTGAGAGAATAAGTTCAATCAGATAAAAAGAAAATAATGCCAAACATCACAATTTATAGGTTTAGAATTTCAACTTTTCATTCATTCATTCAACAATCCATCCCTACAAACTATCAAAGAAAACCTAGCAAACTCTATAAATTACATGTTAGAAAATCAAGAACATGAAATCAAGAAAGAAACCCTAGATCTAAGAACTGGTAAACTTGGTTACAGCCTTGGTGCCCTCAGACATGGTATTCTTGGCGAGCTCTCCAGGAAGAACAAGACGAACGGAGGTCTTTGTCGCGAGCCAAGCGAGATGCCTCCTGTGCGAGCTTCTCGAAGATATCATTGATGGAGTTCATGATGCCCATACCTTTGCTAGTGGAGATCGGAGGGGAGCCATCGGGGCAGGACGTGAAGAGAAGCGCGACGAGGAAGCTACCTGGGCCGGAGTCAATGGTGAGGTCAAAGAAGTTGAAGAGAAGGCGGAGTGGCTTTGGTTGGATCTAGCAACGGTGAAGCTCGACCGTCCGATCATTGAGATTTAGGGTTTCACATAAGAGGATCTCAGTCGTTGATCTGGAAGTCTTTTATGTGTAATGTTGATGATGATAATGTGGAACGCTGATGAGGATTAAACTAGCTGACTGTGTAAGCTCAGCCGCCACATCAGCATCGAATAATCGGATTTGTTAGGGTTTTGTTAGGATAACCTGCCGGTGAAAGAGAATTAAAGCTAGGTAACCTTTTTGATTCAAATTAAAGTTTGGATACCGAATTGAATAAAAAGCAAAGTTTAGTAGCCTCCTGAAAAATTAACTCTAAAAAGAAATATGAATTTGTGATAGATATAAAGTAATGGACAGAGGAAAAAAACCATTTTTGATAAGTTACTAATTAATTTTATATATTTTAAGGTCAAAATATCAAAATGGTTTTTCTATTTTGTGTTTTTCGTCCTTTTAGTTCCTTTAATATAAAATTTAATTTTTTGGTCATCGTATTTTTATATTTCTGTTTTTTTTCTGTCTTTGTAATTAGCAAATCTGCCTTTTTGGTCTTTCGATGAATTGGAAGGACAAAAAAAAGATGAAAATGTGTAAATGCGAGGAACAAAAGACTGATCCGTCAATTAGAAAGAGCAAAAAGATAGAAATGTTTAAATACGAGAACAAAAAAAACGGATTTTATATTAGATGGACTAAAAGAGCGGAAAACATAAAATTGAGGAACTATTTTGATATTTACACCTATTTTTAATTATAAAAAAAATCTTTTATTCAGTTCATGTGACACTCGGCTGGATGATAATAAATTGTTTCCATGAAAATCGCAATCTACAATATTTAATTAAAAATAAAAAATAAATATTAGTCAATGTTAAAAAGCAAAATAAACACAATGTGTTATTTGAATTACTAGTGGTTGATAGCTTTACTTCACAAAACACAAGTTTTTAAAAACATTGACAAGTATGTTAAAGTTTGTTACTCAAATACTATTTGATCCGACTTGTTATTTGAATTATAATTCTTTTTAGGATATGCAGTGAAAGCAAAGAGATGAGGTTAAAAGAACTTTGATTCAAACACAAATTGAATCCAAATGGATCTAACTTATAATCACTCTAAAACTTATTTAAATATATATTAAAATTTTATTATAATAAAATCATTTTAATAATATGAGCTGCTATTATTATATTCAATTTTCAATCCACTGGAATCATCTCCTCTTCTTGATTTGATTCTTTTTAATTTTGAATTTTTTTGAAAAGATAGATATATCATATTTATTACAACAGAAGTTTGGACTACAACTAACACATAAAATAATATATCACTAGATGTGGTATAGAACTCACAAGAGAAATACAAGATGAGTAGAAACAAGTAAAAAACAATAAGGAGAAAAAACTCCGGTTTTCTCCGCCACTCTCCACCTGCAAATCTATCTAGTGGGCTGGGCCTATTCCTCTTCAAAAATTGGAGTCCAATTAGACTCCTCTACTCTGGGGCTTAAAAACTCCAAGCTACCTTGGGTGGAAGATATGAACTCTTCTAGCTTCAGTTTGGAACTCTCTCCGGTTGCTGAGAACCAAGATATAAACATCCGATTAATTTTGAGTTTTTATATATATTAATAAATCCATGTGTTTTTGATTTATTTTCTTTTGTTATTATCATGTCCTTTATTTCCTTCAATATATTTTATGCATTGCATTGATAATGTATTGTTTGTTAAGTGGTTAGGTTGATGATGAGATGAAAATAGAAAATGTGGAGGTTTTCCATGTCTCTTGGGAACTTCTTGGCTGCCTTCTTAAAGAGAACAAACTTGACCAACTCTAAGAAACTTCAGTGTAGCCGCCCATCTATGAAAACTAGTAACTTTCTTTGTTGATTAACGAACAAGCAACCTTTAATTGATTAAATAAACTTGTGATGTAATTACCACATATTTGCATGAATGTTTTGTTTGATTTTTAAACAATATGTAATTTTGTGGTTTAAAAAAAAAAAAAAAGACCAAGTGAGTTGTTCACCATGGGCTTTTTCCATTGTTTCTCAATATTGTTTGACATGTCAACCCAAGTATAGCATTAGTTATTCCCTCAATCATTTTTTTGCATAAATTTCATTTTGTTAAAAATAAATAAAATTATTGTGTATATTTAAATCATAAGTTAAGGCCATCTGCAACAGGCGCACACAAGATGTTGAGCGCTACTGTAGGAGCGCTATATTTTTTAGTATTTTTTTTTAATTTTCAGTTTTTATGTTTTCACTTTTTTTTTAATTTTTTTTTGTTTTTCTATTTTTTGTTTTTATAAATTTTATATTTTAATCAAATTAATAACTTATAATTTAAGTTTGTATTTTTCAATTAATAAAAAATAAAAATTTAACAAAAATAATACACGAAATAACTTCATTAAAATTAATAAAAATTACATGAATAATAAAATAAAAACATAGAAAACAATCATAATATAGATTATCATCGATAACAATAAGTAATTAATATAATATTTGCATTTATATTTATATGTTTTTTTATCAATCATATTTTATTTTATATTTAATAAATATTTATAATCAATATAAAATAAAATAAAATTTATATTTTAAATAATATAATATTTAAATTCAATGGTTAAAAGTGAAAGAATTAAAGATGATTAAATTTATTAATAGTATGAATACATAAATTGCGAAAGGAGAATAACATTTTTAAAATATTTTATTTTAAAGTTAAAATAGAGATAGTGGTTAGAGAAACTTTCACCGTAAAAGCTGTATTTTTGTGTATGGAGTGTCAAATATAGAGTTTTGGGTTAGAAATGACCTAAGAGGTAAATAGGTTGTGGTGTGTGCTGTTCTCCCACCCCTAGTGAGTTTGTTTTTATTGTTGGTTTTGTATAAGGATTTGGTCACTGTAAGCTCCCTAAGTTAGTATGTTTTTTCTTGGTGTTATATTTTCATTTTTTTTTAATAATTATACTATATTATTTTTTTTTTTTAAAAAAAAGGTAAGTAGGCCGGTAGCCATCTTAAGTCGTTCGAAATGCATTTATATAAAAAAATAACTAATGATGATAGTAAAATCAAATCAAACAATAGCTTAAAGATTTATATAAAAAATTCAAAATAAGAAAAAAAATATTGGAGAGTCAAAAAGATTCGACTATGTTGAAAATTAGGTACAATAATGACCATAAACACTTTACCAAAATCATATATAGATTACAAGTTAAATTACTAAAAAAAAAACTACTCATAAAAATTGACTTGTGATGATTCCACTGTTCTTTGAGTTTAGTTTGATTGTTTAAATTCTTTGGACAGGTTTTGACCATCGGATATTATTGGTCAAATAAAATTGCATTCGGGTTACAAACTCTACCAATTTGTATAAAAATCATATTGAATATTTTACAGAATACAAATAGGAACGCAAAATTTTTAAAATTAAAAATAACTTTGTCCGGGTGATAACAACAGTGTTGTTCATATTTGTCACAAGCACAAACTAAACTCAACTTGGTCACTTGGAAAGAAAAGTCTGAGTAGGAAACTTATTTTTCACAAGTTTCATACTTTATTAGCCATACATAAATCTATATAAGCATAAGGGTGTGTGTGTGTTTAGAATCTATAGAGAGAAAGGTTGAAGAAGATGGCAACTGACAAGGATGAGAAAGGAGATAAGTATAGATCACATATCTATGGAGAGGGAGAAAAAAATACTGAATGGAGGTACGGAGCACCTCCCAACTATGATATTGTAAACAAGCTCTTTGAAGAAGGCAAAACTAAGGTGAGTATTATTAGAATAATTAGTAGTCCTGCATCGGTTTTTAGATTGAATTGGACATAGAACCAACGGGCTTGCAGCCCACCGGAATTCCGGATCCCTTCATTTAGAAGAGATTCGAGTTCGATTCTCCTTAAACGTGCTACCTAGTTTCAAGCAGGTGAGGACGTATGGTATTTCTCCTTCCTGTGTACGTCCTTGAGAGTTGGTGTTTGTAGCTCTACTTCAAAAAGACAGATAATATGTTTGGTTTATGTGGATGTGTTAGAGCAACTAGTAGTCCCACATCTATTAATTTTTTTTAAAAAAAAATCATAAGTAAGAATATATAAGCTTAGTTTTTTTAAGATTTCTAATCATTTGTGTTTGTGCTTGGAAGGAATGGGCACCTGGTTCCCTGGAGGAGAAAGTGCATAACATGGTAAAAACCTGGGAAATGGAGATCTTTCACAAGAAGAGACCTCAAGATTTCAAAACTCTAAAGCCTGATATCTACACTGTCAGCCTCAATGGTATGTTTATACATTTTTTTCTTTTAATAAATCAGATAACTTCTTTGAATTTTGCCAAACAGAGCAATTTTGAATATATCACATAAAACCCTAGACAAATTTTGAAAATTAAAAATATAGATGAAAATGAACAATGAAGCAACATACATTCATTAGTAAAAAGAAAAAAAAAAAGGTTTTATCTCATTAAAGACTATCTAGTGCAAATGTTTTCATAACAGGAAGGAAGCCAATGAATCTTCAAGAAATAATGCAACTGGGAGGCTACAATCCTCTGCTGCAAACTGCACTGCCGGAAGAACTTCAAGCATATAATCCATTAGCACAAACAGGGCAAGCTTCACACGAGGCCTTTACGACGACATTCCCCCGAGGATTCGCCCTGGAAATAGTTCATGTCTATAGTGGACCACCAACAATAGTGTACAAGTTCAGGCACTGGGGTTTCATGGAGGGTCCTTTCAAAGGCCATGCACCAACTGGAGACATGGTGGAGTTCTATGGAATGGGAATATTTCATGTATGAGTATAACTTCTCATCATTCTTGATCCTAATGAACATGCATTGATGTTGAGAATTTTTGTATTGCTAGGTTGATGAAGACCTGAAAATAGAGAAGGTGGAGTTCTTTTATGATCATGGAGAACTACTTGGTGGTCTTCTCAAAGGCACTAAAATAGAGAGCTCGGAGAAGGCTCAGTCCAGCTGCCCCTTCATGAAAACCATCTGAATACTACAATTTGTATCTCAGCAACCCCGTAATAAATAAAGCAAGCGATAAATAAGCATGTCATGTAACCTTATCTTATGTCTGAATAATAAAATTGATTGATAGTACATAAGGTACTTAATGCTAAATCTAAGTTGAAAACAGTACAATCTTAATCTCATGGAGTTTTACCTTCGGTGGTGAAGTTGCCCGAAAAAGGGGAGCTTCACTCCAGCTAGTGTCATCAATTTAACAAAATGACTTCATAGTTATCGCCTGGAATAGAATGTTAGTTGAGAGTCTTGTGCTACACTTTCTTCCCTCGGTATTTTGGTTTTGAGTCTCTGTTGAACTTGGGGTTTCCCGACAAAGACTGAGAGTCCGCGGGGCTAAACACAGCAGAGTGAAGATTGCCTTCTTCCAACCATTTGAGATGATTCTCTTTGAAGTTCAGGTGCATCTTTTTGGCAGATTTGGCGATCTCTTCAGTGTATGCACCTGTCTTCACCATGGTCAGTAAATACCGGCTGTAGCGCAGGCTGAGGATCTGCTCACATGCTGCAATTTGAGTAAAACATGGATGCTCTGGGAATTGGGCATTGGTCGTACCATCCTCCCGTAATACAGGATAAAAGAAGACAAGCCTCCCTCCCATGACAAGCATTTTGGCTGCAAGGTCAAGAAGGTCATGCATGCATTCTGCTAGGCTGTATGGTGCTGTTGAGGGTATGTGATCAGATTTCTTCTCTTCCGGAACCGTGTAAGGATCAATAGCACCTTTTAACAATTTCCGTCCACCAGATTTCCGACCACCTGCACGAACGCCATACGGTGGATCACAAATTATAGCATCAAACACCTGATCCATGAAGAAACAGAGAAATATCAAAATCAATGATATTGGTACAGGTGTGCTAGAATCTTAACAAGACGAATCTCGTGTATAATAACTGGCAACTTTTGATGGTCACACCAAAGGCAGATGTTGCTTGCCTGATACACATACTTAAGGTGTCAGGTTGCAATGACAGATAAATATTGTAGACTGCATGGTATCATCAGTGAAATTTACATGATGCTATTGATAAAGAAGTTATCACTGTTTCAAGGATAAAATCAACTTTAGGAAAAACAACAATGCACCACTTGTATATAAACATGCCACTTCAAAAAGTAGTTGGCATGGTAAATGCTCTTATTCTCCTGAAACAAAACAGGAGGATATCATGTCTGGTCAGTCTGTCTTTTGGTGAGAAATAACTTAAACAGGTGGTTCACAACCATTTATAGGTCTTCATGCTTCTAGTTATTTATGCATTCAGTGCTAACAGCTCATAAAGGTTGTAATACAAGGTACTTCAATCTTTGTCTAGTTCATTCTACATACATCAGGCAGACGAGCATAAAATTGTACACAAGCAACAGTATGGATGTCTGCTATGAGTTCTAACAAAAACATGTATTCATAAACATGCCACATCCCCTGCTATGAAGCAAAAATAATATACGCCAATTAAAGTGATCTAAATAATAATAACTGCAGCAGAACTGTGCTAACAAAAAACCAATGACTCGACAAATTTTAAACCATGTAGTAGTAGAAAATTTGAATAGTGCATTAAACTACCTCCTTCAGCCCTGGTCGCCAAGGGGGTAAGTTATTGTCTGCTCTCAATAAAGAAAGAGGCATTGGCAACCCATACTGCAGAGGATACACAAACTAAATTAGTAATTTGAACTCCAATTCTAAAGATATAATTATATAAAAAGGGTAAAAGTAAGTAGAAAGGTCTTAAAATTATGAAATAAGTCTGACCACAATCTGAGATGTGCACACAGCAATTACAGCAAGTACTGTTCTTTAATGGTTTGCAGACAAAAGAATTATGAGTAATAGGAAGGTGCTATCGCTTTTGACTTTCAAACACAAATGGGAGTATCACATGTGGGATGAAGAAAAGAGGTATCTTTTATAAAAAGTTCATTGTTCAAAGTATCACTGACAATCAGCATAAGCTATGGTCTTCCACAAGAAACAAATTCAGTTTCCTTATTAAATCCCTTAAGCAGTCTATCCTAAGCTTATTTTCAAAACAAGAATTTCCAATTAAAATTTTTCAAGAAAGCCAAGCACAAAGATTAAGCATATTACCTGCTTAAAATTGCTCCAGACATTGCAATCTGGACCACGCCCATCTCTCACAACCCTTATGTCAATATCTGCACCCTGAGAAAATTAAATCAGAACCTTGGAAGAATCAAACAAAATTTAACCCACAAGTAAGGTTACTTAAAAGTATAAGACAACTCTGAGCCCATGGCCCTAAAATAGAAATATCTTCAAACAAATACAAACCATGGTCATCGCTCCAAAATGCGCAGCAGCAACAAGAATACTCCCAGTCCCAACAAAAGGATCATATACAAGCTTTCCTGGTTGTGCCAACCCTTGGTTTGCCATAAGAAAAGCCACCTCAGCATCCATTGCTGTTGGGCCCAAGTACTTGCGACTTTTCAACTGATATGTAGGCAGAAGCTTCCTATCAGCAGCCCCAACCTCTCGACTAAAAAAAATTTTTCTCTTCATAACTGGCGGAAGTCCATTATTTGATCCATAATCATCGGTTTCCATGAGCCAAAACTTATGATCTGGATTTCGTAGATCAACCCGACCCTGAAGCAGGGGCAAACAAATTTCAGACAAGTGTCAGCAAGGAGAATCAAATAATTAATGACATGGCTAAAGATTCAACCTAAGCTGTTCGTAAATCACTTGCCACGTGTATTACCACAGAATTAAAAGGCTATATAACACCATATGCCATCAGAAGCCAACATTTTCAAACACCATATACCATAAACTTCCATCTCCCATTAAATGAGCAGAATGGATCTGTGTTCCTTTATTAAGGAGCAACAATATTTAAGACCTGATGAAATTGAAGGCCAGAACCACAACTTGTATGTATGAATTACAGCAAAGCATGTCCCAATACAATTCACTCACAACAATACCAAGAAGGAAATTTTTCTCACATATTTTCCTTACTAAAAGAATGGGTCTTATACAAAGTTTACTTTAGATTGCCATAGAAGGCATTTCATATTTAAGCAAAAGACAACATTGCTTCTATATACAAGAAATTTTAGTTATAGCCAAGCAAATGAGAATTAAATATATAATGTATATGCAATTACCAGACATGATGAATGTATGAAGAAATGATACAAGACAAGAAAATATCAAACACACCTTGAATGGTATATAGCTGAGTCCTTCAATCCGCTCATTTTGTTCTTGAAAGCTAATCACCTTCCCAAAACTGTCTACTATGATGCGGAATGTGCTGTCCTCAGTCAAGTATGGAGACATGCGTTCTTCTGGAAATTTTCTTATAGCCACTTCCAATTCTTCATGGTTATCACCTTGTCCCCAAACTTCATAAATTCCCTTCACAAGTATACCTGTAAATCAGCATTTTCATGGCATCAACCACAATGAAAAACTGGCCTCAGTACTCCAATCAGCTATTCTTTGGCATGGAAACAAGGAAAATGCTATATATTATTTACGGCAACAAAAAAAAAATGAAAATAAGGTGAAGTGAAATTTGTTGGATTAATGGTTCAACCATGGTCAACAGTCGAGACGTTACGGATGAACTCAGGTCTTTACACGCAAAACCATGCAAGAAGTCAACTTGGAAACTAGCTATTTGAGCTCGATTCGCACCCACTAGAATAGTTATTCACAAATCATTTTGTATCAAAATCGCAACTTTGGTTGATAAAAGAAAAAAAAACCCAAAAAAGCAGAAACCCGCACCAAGCTTGCATTTCAAGCTCACTTTCAGTTATCAACGAAACGAGAACAAAACGAAAGAATCGAAACTCATCAATAGATGTTCAAATGAGAGACCAAATGAAAGACCAAACTCACTTCGGTTTGCAATCTTCCTAGCAATGTCCTCGGAGGGAAGGGAAACAAAATGGAAAGGGGAATCAATATGATGCCCTTCCGGGAGCTTCCACTCCAGCGATCGGTTCCCATCTCCATCTGATCCAAAGAGAACCGCAAGAGACTCAACCTCCGCACGCCGGTAATCCAGCAACCTATGGAAGAAGACGCAAAGGAACCACATCTCTCGATCCCTCCCTCACTCTCCGACCTCTTCTCGTCGGCGCCGGAGAACACGACCTAAAACCCTGGAAATGCGAAAGCTCGAGATTCCAGACTTTTTGAGAGCGGGTTTACTTAATAACGGATCGGGTTAACGACTCTTTCCAACCCGTTAACCCGCTTACGCTAATTTTTTTTAATAATTATTATCATATATATTTTGCATAAAAACCCTTGCAAAATATTTAAATTAGAGACAATGAAAAGTGGAATTCCCTGAGATTCCAAAGATGATTTTTATGCCTTCTTCCAGTCTCACATGCGTTTACAGATGATGTTCATAACATATACTGAATTTCACAGATCTTACAAACAACTCGAGTAATTACTAATTAGTGGATCAGATTGAAAAATTAAGTTCAAGTTGGAACTTATTATGATAACCATGGAAGGGTTCCGGGATAAGGAGCAGAACCACAGTAGCTAAATAAGCCTTTAAGCTCAGGGCATCCATTAGGATAAGGGATGTCCCGGTGAAAAGGGTCCCTTTTGAGTCTCTTTCGATGAAGTGAGCTTAGGCAACCGTAAGGGTCTTCTTCGGACTGAGACCTCACCAATGCTTCACCTTTCATTGCGGCTTCTTTAGAATCTTCGGTGGTGGGAGTACCGTGGAAGAAAAATCTTGATTCGGGAAAACCGATCGCTGAACGGTGCAAGTGAGCAAACCGCTCCTCCTTAAAATCATAGCTGATGACCTGATTGCAAGCATATGCGGGCATTGTAAGTGTGTGTTGCATGTGTTTGCATGATAAAGTCTAATTATGAAGTTTGATCTGAGAGAAATTATTTCCGGATTATCACAATGATGATGTTCAGTTCTGATAATTGTAACCAAAATAGAGGGTGCATGCACTTGTGTCTGTGATTATTGATTATGAACATATTTAATATGTTACAATATAGGAAATGTAAGGAAATGAAAGAGAACTCTGACCGTGATATTCTGAGGATAACTTCCAGTGAGCTCACGAAAACGACAGACACTGAAAAGAAGATTCTCAAAGCTGTCCCGGGCATGTTCCTCAGTCAGTGCTCTGTTTCTCACATTCTCTTTTTCCCCTGTTAACCGATAAGTGAAAAGTTCAATAGACAATGTATAGCAAGTGTTTTAAGTTTACAGAAAAGATACAATACAACATTCCGTTAAATTTTTGAAGTTAAAACAACATTAAGAAGTTCCGGTTTGCAAGCTTTCAACATATGAAATTTAACACAGCCAAGAAAACCATTACAAAAGCAGAAATCAGCAAAATGATAAGCAAGAGACAAAATCCTCAATCGACATAGGCATATGGAAATTAGATAATGTGCCTTGCTACCTAATATATTAGACTTGAATTAATGCTAATATATAGAACTAACATAAACTGCCTTGCCAACCAAATCCAAATGTATTTCATTATGAGAATTTTAGAAAGAGATGATCTTCATTGCCTTATCCAATGTCAGCAACAGATACAGTGTTAGCATCAGAAACTAGAAAGTAATATTCATATTCTTGGTCATTCAAGATATGAAAAGGAAAAAGCATCAAATTCAAATCAAGAAGAGACATTTGCCAACCATTTATTTGTTTAGCTTGTTTTTCCGGATGCTTGACTAACATCAGTAACTCAAATGAATATATATATATATATATATATATATATATATATATATATATATATTTCACAAAACCAACATCCACACTAGCAGTGTTATCATCCCAAAAAGAAGGAAGAGCAAACATTTAAACTAACAGCTTTTCCAATTTTTTTTAAGCTTAAAATTTAATGTATCATTCATATACTGTTGGAAATCAATATGCCTTCCATTGTATGTTTCTAGTAAGTAAAAATAAAGTAGAAGGTTATGCAGTAAATATATGTTTCACCTGAAGGATAATGTCAATGATTTCCCAGCATGCTAAAGATACATCTAGCCTATTTAATTGACACGACACAAAACCCATGTCAATGATTTCCCAGCATGATAAAGATACATCTAGCCTATTTAATTGACACAACACAAAACCCTTCTCTCCTGAAGATAATCAAGATTGAACACTAACACAATGAAACATCCACTAGATTAATCTACAATCAAATAGTACAAGGACAATTTCTTTCACACTTATGGCATTCAATATCAAAATATTAGAATAACTAATTTACACTTTGAGAAGATCAAAACTATTTGGTTCTTGTCCTCCAATCCAATCCGCACAGTCTCCAAAAATATAACATAACAATGTGAAATTAAATTTTTATAGCATGAAAAGTAAGTTTGTCAGCAAAATAAGCATGTCTTACTATCAAACTAAATCACTAAATCAGCCAATGGCTCACAAGCAAAAGTAAATAATTAAAGGGAAACAAATCCACAGAGCGAAGCAAATTACCAAACCATCCTTTTGATTCTGCAACAGACCAATAACTTTGAGCCTCACTAAGAGGGCCAGCATCTTTTCGAGTTTCCCCACCACTAAACAAAAGAAGAGCCCTCTCATCTTTTGCTACAGCCTCCACCCCATCTTTGATATGTGTAACAAATGTAGCAGCTTGGCCTGGATGTTTCTGGTATGGCTCCAAGAACCAAGAATCTTCGCTATCAATTCTCCCACAATTTACACTTGTGTAAATTGAATGCCCCGCAACCATAACAAGATTTTGAAGATTGGCCAAAGGATAGGAATTCGAACCTAATCCTAGCTTACCATTCTGTGAAACCATGGCTCTAAACCGATCCTCATATATGGAAAGAACCACCAACACAATCAAGCCAAAACACAAAGAGAGTAGGAAAATGGCAAGAGGGTGTAGCTTGAAGAAATAACGGATGCGGTTCCCTAAAGATTTCATCATCCTAATGATACCAGGATCTGAATTTTTCAGTTTCCGATGCTTTCTGAAAGTCCCAGATTCTAAGTCAAAGTCACCTCTTGGGTAAGCATGAAAAGCTTTGGGACTTCCAGGACCAAAAGGCTGATTGTTCATGGTGACATGAACTCTCACAAATTTAGAAAACAAGAGCTATCATAAAATCCATAAAAATACTTCAAAAAGCAAAATGAAACTAATACAAGATTGAAAATTTGAGTAAATAGATCACACTCAGATGGAATTCAATCAAGCGCTCAGCAAGTGGCTGCGAATCAGTACATTCCCAAGAGAAGATACAAAGTTATACAGATTGAAAAAACCTAACATTTAGATCAGAGTAACAAATTTGAGCTACAAACTGATAGAGATTGAGATCCAAAGGGGGAGCTAGGGATTAACACCCTGATAAAACACGAAAAGATCTGATTTTGACCTAATACATACAATCAAATCAGACAATAATCAGAGAAAAACAGAAAGAACAGCTGAATTATCGTTCATGAACAAAAAAATTCACAGCATGAACAATATATGATGTAAATTATTAAAAAAAAAAGAGGAAAATTCAGTGAAAAAGCAAAAAAGAGAGAGACCTTCTGGGAACGAGCAAACGAATCTGGAATTTTACGGCATTTTGGAAGGAAATCAAGAAGAGTTTTGACTTTTGACCCGACGAAAGATCTCTTAAGAGAGATCAGCGTCGAAGAGGTTAACGGGTTTGCTGGGTTCTTCGAGGTTTCGGGTTTGTAACCCGGATCCGCTAACCCGTTCACTGGGCGTCTCTCTAATCTCTATGTACGAATTGTTTTCTAATTAACCCCCAAAAAATCTCGAATTACTGAATTTTGTTGCATATAAGCGCCTGAGTTTATGAAAAATTGCATAAAATACTTAAAACAGAGAAAGTAAGTTGGAAATCCTGTAAATTATTGTTCATATTATTTCATTGTTATTATATGTTTTACAAAATGCAATAAACTTGTGTCAGAAATAGATGTAAAATAAGCTAAAAAATACATATACCCTCACTGATGAGAACGTAAAAAAGATTCAGTACTACATGTAATTTTATACAATTTTATTTGGTTTTTATATAATCATGTCGTGAATGTGAATTGCAATTATAACCTTCCTAAGAGAGGCTGTGTGCTAATAGATCAAAAGGTTGTCAGCATTTTTTTTATAACTAAGAGATAATACCCTACACATTCCTCATAAAACTTAATTCAGAACTACAAAAAGGCCATGATACGAGGACAAGTCCCTAAAAGCTAAAAACTAAAATAGAAGTTCAACAGGGAGAACAGCACCTGCTCTTCATTGCCATTGCTGAAGTTAATTCTCATATGAAACTAAGAATTACACATTCATATACAACAAACCAGAGGTCTAACTCATAAGTGAGAAATTCACAAAAACAACACATACTCAAACAATTGCATTACACGAATCTTTGCAATTAACAAACAGAAAATATAGTCACTAGCACATTCTATCTGTTTATTCGATTACTGTTATTGATCGGTAATTGTAACTTGGCAACATAGTCCTGCAGGAAATGGCATGAAAACAACAGCGCTGCATGATCGGCCACCACTTGTAAATGAACTCCGAGCAGAGATATCAAACAACTGGATTACACCAATCTTTGAAATTAACAAACAGAAAATATAGTCACTAGTGCATTCTATCTGTTTATTCGATTACTGTTATTGATCAGTAACTGTAACTTGGCGACATAGTCCTGCAAGAAATGGCATGAAAACAACAGCGCTGCCTGATCGGCCGCCACTTGTAAATGAACTCTGAGAAGAGGTATCAAACAACTGGATTACACCAATCTTTGAAATTAACAAACAGAAAATATAATCACTAGTGCATTCTATTGGTTTATTCGATTACAGTTATTGATCAGTAACTGTAACTTGGCGACATAGTCCTGCAGGAAATGACATGAAAACAACGGCGCTGCCTGATCGGCTACCACTTGTAAATGAACTCCAAGCAGAGATATCAAACAACTGGATTACACCAATCTTTGAAATTAACAAACAGAAAATATAGTCACTAGTGCATTCTATCTGTTTATTCGATTATTGTAATTGATCAATAACTGTAACTTAGCGATATAATCCTGCAGGAAATGGCATGAAAACAACAGCGCTGCATGATCGACCACCACTTGTAAATGAACTCCGAGCAGAGATATCAAACAACTGGATTACACCAATCTTTGAAATTAACAAAGAGAAAATATAGTCACTAGTACATTCTATCTGTTTGTTCGATTACTGTAATTGATCAGTAATTGTAACTTGGCGGCTTAGTCCTGCAGGCAATGGCATGAAAACAACGGTGCTGCCTGATCGGCTATCACTTGTAAATGAACTCTGAGCAGAGGTATCAAACAACTGGATTACACCAATCTTTGAAATTAACAAACAGAATATATAATCACTAGTGCATTCTATTGGTTTATTCGATTACTGTTATTGATCAGTAACTGTAACTTGGAGGCATAGTCCTGCAGGAAATGGCATGAAACAACAACACTGCATGATCGGCCACCACTTGTAAATGAACTCCGAGCAGAGGTATCAAACAACTGGATTACGCCAATCTTTGAAATTAACAAACAGAAAATATAGTCACTAGTGGATTCTATCTGTTTATTTGATTACTGTGATTGACCGGTAACTGTAAGCATGCTGGCATAGTCCTGCAGGACATGGCATGAAAACAACAGGACTGCCTGATCGGCTGCCACTTGTAAATGAACTCTGAGAAGAGGTATCAAACAACTGGATTACACCAATCTTTGAAATTAACAAACAGAAAATATAATCACTAGTGCATTCTATTGGTTTATTCGATTACTGTTATTGATCAGTAACTGTAACTTGGAGGCATAGTCCTGCAGGAAATGGCATGAAAACAACAACACTGCATGATCGGCCACCACTTGTAAATGAACTCCGAGCAGAGGTATCAAACAACTGGATTACGCCAATCTTTGAAATTAACAAACAGAAAATATAGTCACTAGTGGATTCTATCTGTTTATTTGATTACTGTGATTGACCGGTAACTGTAAGCATGCTGGCATAGTCCTGCAGGACATGGCATGAAAACAACAGGACTGCATGATTGGCTACATGTAAAAGAACTCTGAGCGGAGGTATCAAGCCTTCAAATAAATTGATGCCAATGCTTAATCATCCCAGCTTCCTTTGCTAGTGAGTATTAAGTTTCAGTTTCTTATGAGCTAATCACCAAAGGTAATCAAGAAAGCTATGTTAGGAGCTTTGTCCAAACAATAAAAGTACAAAGAATAGAGTAAACGTCTATTATTTACATGTTTGATAGCAAAGAAAAAAAACACACAAACATTTATTCATATATATGTTTATCTGTATGTGAGATATCCATATTTCAAAGAGAATTGAGAGCTGTAAATAATTTTTATCATATTTTAATGGTGAAAGGTTCGCAAGATTGATTGGTCACTAACATTTATTAGCTTCAGTAAACTAGACCTGTTGATTCTTTTATTCTCAGCAGCATCAAAGTGACAGATGCAAGTAAAAAACAGTAAGTAAATAATTCCAAACTTACATTCAAAAGAATAGATTTCCTTCCGAAAGCTTTCTAGGTCATCTGGACTAAACCAGTCTTCCTTGAGCTGAAGAAAAAACACAATAAAAAAAGTTCAATGTTCACTATGTAAATTAATTTTTAGACTCCAGCATATATAAATAGGCACTTCATCATTAGAGACTAACTTACAAAGTATGGATAGCCATCCAGAGTGAAAATTGCGGGGGCATTTTGGGCAAATAAATGTAAGTAGTAGAGAACAAAGATACCACAATCCACACCATTTCTCTGCTGTGGAACCTATCATAGTAACATTGTAAAAGTTGCGTCATCGTATTGAATAATGCAGTAATATATAAAGAAATATATGGCAGAGAATGATCACCTTGGGAACAAGAAGAGGAATTTTGTATATATCCTCTTTCATCTCATCCCCTGCTTCAGTTCGACAAATGTCCAACACAAATCTATTTAAAACCATGAACATGTGTAAATTGACCAATAAAAGTTGCTGCATAATGCAGTTTCTCATTATTAATGTTGCTAAAAAGCAACCACTCAGACAGCTTTCCTGTTCCAGTTGCCTTAGTGTTTGGCAATAATAAATGCAAGCGATAATCAATATTATAAGGTCTCCTTCGAGGTGATATACCTAGTGATTACCACATACAACAGAATAACTATGCAGTTTGCCATAAATGCTTGTATATCACCACATACGACAATATAGGTGCATTTATATCAAACAATTGACAGTCCAGAGGCAACAATTGTATGCAGTAGGATACCATAATAGAGACATTATCTTAAAGTTGAAATTTAAAACCAAGAGGGCAATAAATTTTCTTCACACTAAATGTATGCCAATAGGCTGATAATACACAAGACACCATTAGATGTTGGATGGTACGACATCAAAATAATAAATCTACCTTCTGCCGTCATCCTCATCCATCCTAGTTATCTAGTTACCAATAAATAGAAATTTTAATTTGTATCACAGCAAAATAAGATCATGAGAGGTATTAATTATCAAGCAATAACACCGAAAGAAACAAAAATCAATGAAAAGCGAGTGCTTCCATCCTTTTATAATAGAGCATTGAAGGCATAGAGATGTTCTGTAACAGCCGACAAAATAATATAATCACATGCAGAATCAGGATGAGATGCATTTTACAAATAGACATGGTTATTGAGAATTATGTGAAATAGTTACCAAAGTTCACAAAATTTTTAGATAGGTAAAACAAGGAATTCCGTGTTTTGATTATATTGTCATGCAAAGGAAAGGCAAAAAACAAGCGCATGCCTTCTTATATCCGGCTCTAGCCTCTTTGGATCTGCTTTATGGAGCGAATCTAGCAGTAACATGCAGGGCTTCTCAGTGTCAGGCTGCCTGTTTTCTCCAAAGTTGCAAAGGATAAGAAGGCTCCAGTGTCCCCTGTAAATTTTTTTTAAAA
The DNA here is from genome assembly GCF_009730915.1 of Dioscorea cayenensis subsp. rotundata. NCBI lineage: Eukaryota > Viridiplantae > Streptophyta > Magnoliopsida > Dioscoreales > Dioscoreaceae > Dioscorea > Dioscorea cayenensis. Next base: position 123,559 of record NW_024086423.1, on the reverse strand, counting down.
ACATATTAAATGAAGTCACAGCTAGAGAAAAAAAAAAGTTTCATATGAAAGAGAGATCACCAGCAAACAATTGGAATGAAAACATATTTCCTTTTAAATATCTTTTTCTTTTTGATCCACTTGAGCACCTTTTCCTTTGTCACTGCTCTCTTGTACATATAAAACCATAAAGAATCAAGACATGCAAAGGAACTCCTTTTCTCTTCTGTTATATTTTCCCATAAATGCCTACATCAATAAAAAGGACACATTGCCAGATGACAGTTAAGGCCATATCTACATCAACATAACTAGCTCTCAAAACAATGTAACTCACTCTAAGTAATATTCAAACTGATCAGTGTCTATCATGTTCTCATTATCTGAATGCAATGCTCTGTCACTCTGAAGCCTTTGTGGATGGCTGTTTTGAGGAACAGAACCAATGGAAGAGAGGTGAACTCCAGAGTTACTTGATTGCTCCTCTGCCATCTTTATACGACTCCTGCTAGTAGCTACAAAAATAGATGAATAAATAAAAAAAGATGCTTTGTACTTCACTATGAAGAAATACTAAAATAGACACTGCTTGTAGATTATGTTTGTGCTATGTGCCTTGCTGGAATGATCACATATCACACTCTTCACTACATTCATAAACCATTCCTAATTTAACTGTCAAGCAAAGTAGAGATTAAATGTGGCCATTATAAAGCAAATGCATTTGACGCATTTATATTGCAACTTATGATATAGAAGAAGACAACCAATTTAAAAGGGTTTACGGCTTACATGGCACTCCTGCGGTAATAAACAAAAGAAAAAATAGCAAGAAAAGCATCACAATCACTGGGTAGAGCCGCCTGTGAATTATAAGGAAAAGTATTAAACTATAAATAAAACTTGCATTCTACGTTCCTCTTCCAATGTCTTGAGAATTGAGGAAGCAAAGGGGAACAGAAGACAAGTATGGAAAATCAGTATTGTCCATCAATTTTATTTTCTTCAGTCAAGTGAACACAAGAAAACATTTATTTTATTTTTTGTTCTCTTCTGTTTTCTGTCAAATAAAAAATACCCAACAGCATTACAAAAGGAAAACATCAACACATGTGGTAAAGCAGATTGGCCAATATTCTAATCAAAATAAAACATACTCCTAGTCAAGAAGCATCCATCAATTTTATTTTCTTCACTCAACTAAACACAGGGAAACAAAATTTCTCCTTTTCCCCCTTACCTTCCTCTGTTTTCTCTCAAGTCAAACACACCCTTCGTGCAGCATTCCAAATGGAGAACACCAACACGTTATAAACCAGAGCAACCAGTGTTCTAATCAAAACAAAGCATACCTCAAGGCACATAGATTCACAAAACACAACCAAAAGAACTCCCAGACTCTTCTTTCTCTGCCCTAACACCACAACCTTGCAACTAATACACAAAGACAGATGAAAACAAACAAAGATCAGTAAACAAACATGACACAATATAAACTCAAGTTAGAACCTTTCCATAACATCAACGCCAGTAAGTTAACCAAATTGAGCATATCCCCCCTTAGAAGGGAAAAACATGGAAAACAGAATAGAAATCACTGATGTAAGTATGGACGCCTACCACAACCCTCCTTCAGACTTGAAGCCATAGTTGCCAAATGCCACAGAGAAAGCTGGCTTGTTTAACCCCTTTTTGGTGCTGTGCAGAAGATAAATATTGGACATCGAAGACTTTGAGCTTGGTACCATTTATCTTGTTATGCATTAAATGCACATTCATTGCAAGCAGTTTTAATGATTTAGGGGAAAAATTTATTGGCTTTTTTTATGCCAAAAATAGATAATTGTAACTTTGAATTTTAAAATTTTTTTATTATTTGATTACTGATGTGTTCAGATATGGTTCTTACCAAGGTGGGTAACAAATTAGGAAGTTCATTAATATTACACTTTATAATATATGGTGTAACTTATTGGTCAGGTTCCAACAAACCTAATTATAATTTGTTGCATCATTCCTGTTAAATTTTATATTTTTGGTACTAGTGGGCCCTATATGGACTCTATATGGGTTTAGGGATCTTACACCAAAAAGTCTCAAGACTTAGTGGCTCTACCCCTATAACTATATATAAACCCATTATACTACTATCACACAACCGATGTGGTACTATATTTCCAACAATTCCAATGATTCATAATGAATGGTTTAAAAGTTAGGCAGGATTGCTAATTCTCTATGATATGGTATGACTCAAAAGCTGACTTCTAGGTGATCATGATTAAATATTGCAATTAAGTGAAATTCAGTTTGACAACTTTAAACCACAATAGAGACTCAATGCATGCTTGTGTGATTACAAATACATGCTAAAGAAAAGAACATTCTGAACATGATGTTCTAAGGATAAGTTCCAGTAAATTCTTGTACCATCAGTCACAGAGTAGAAGATTCTCGAAGCGGTCACATGCATGCTCTTCTGTTGGTGCTCTGCTTCTCACAGTCCCTTGCCTCCTGTTAAGCATCAAGTGTAAAGCTTAATGGATGAAAATCGGAAGAGTTTGAAGCTAACACAGAAGATCTAAGACTACAATTAAATTGACAACAAGTCCATATCACCGTATTTTCCACCTCTAAGGCTCACTAATAGAAGGGGGAAAAAGACAATTTCAGTAAAATTTCAGTGGTACAAAGAAACCTATCAAATTTGACATGATCAAGAAAACCATTACAGAAAGCAGAAATCAGAAAACGACAAGCAAGAGTGAAAAACTTTACCCATTAAGTAAGGTAGGGATATGGAGAATCGGAAGATATGCTACACCATATGTTAGATATGAATGAATGTGAAGGAAATAATAGGACTAACATGAGCTACCTTGTCAACCAGCTCCAAGTGGAATTTTTGTTGTAAGAATTTTGGCAGGCAACCTTCATTACTTATCCAACTCGGCCAATAGGACACATTGATGAGCTGTGGTCAACAGAAACTAATTGGCAGTGCTAATATCTTCTACTTGAAATAAGAAAACAAAAGGTGCCAAACGAGAAAGCAAGAAAAGACTTTGCAAATGATTTATTCTTTTAGGTTGCTTATATCTATAAGTGATTAACATCAATAACTCAAACTAAAAATAGTTATTTTACAAAAGCAAAATTCTCCCTAGGTATGTTACCATCACAACCAAAAGAAAGGGCAGACATTCAAACAAACTGCTTCTCTAAGTTTCTCTGAGCTCAAATTGATGATGTAACATATACATCGCAAAATTAATATTCCTTCAAATATATGTTTCTTAAGGGGGAAAAAAGGTAAATTATGTAGCAAATATGTGTGGATAGTGGAGATAGATATATCTAACTAACCTCCCACCCAAAGATTCATCAACACTGAAAATTAACACATTGCGTGCCATCCACTAGATACTACAATCAAATAGTGCAGGAAATCTTTACTCAAGCTTACACATTCAAAATATAGATATTGCACTAACCAATCTGCAGTTCAAGACATCAAATCTATTTGGTTCTTCTTTACTGATCAGATCCATACACTGCATCAAAAAAATAGGAATATGACAATGCAAAATTTAATTTTCATTGCACGAAAGTTATGATAGTCACCAAAGATGTACATTTCCCAATGTCAAATATTATCTCAGGAGATGGGTCAAGGGCAAAAGTAAACAAACCTTCCTTTTGACTCAGCAACAACCAAAAAACTTTCAGCCTTTTGCCAAGGTCAGCATCTTGTGGACTTTCCCCAGCAGTAAACAGAGGAGACCTCTTATCTTTTGCAACAGCGCCATCTTTGATGTGTGTGAAAGCAGCAGCTTGGCTTGGGTCTTTCAGGTATGACTCCAAGGACCAAGAATCTTTGCTATCAATCTTCCCACATTTTAACTGATCATTAATGAGAAACCCTATCCTTGCACCAAGGCCTGCTCTCTTTATGGTAACTTAAGCATCTATAGCTTGAGGGAAGAAACATCTTCTATGTTTTTGGATGCATGCTGGTAGGTATGATGACGCACAACCATATTTAGATATTGGGGGGTGAGCTATAGTAATTTTTTACTATACTAACAACACCCAAGTAATGCATTAGCATTCTTACTCAGCCTCATCAATTCTAGTTATCATTAAAAGGAACATCTTTTCCAAATTAGTACAACAAAATAGGATCTCGGACAGGTATCCATTATCCAAAGATGAATGACAATAGATAAACAAAACAATGAGCAACTACTGTTGGGTGATTCCATCCTTTCATAGTGACGGATTGAAGGCACAGGGACATTATGTGACAAACAACAGAATAATAGTACCAAATGAAGAATCAGGATAATATGCATTTTATAAATCAGGCAGGTTAATGAGAATTGTAAGAAACAGTTGCCAAAAGTTCAACAAAGCCTTTGACAAATGTGAAACAAAGAATTATGTGTTTTAATTATAATAGCATGTAAAGGAAAGGTGCAAAACAATTGCAGGCCTTCATATATAGGGCTCCAGCTTCATTGGATCTGCTCATTGGAATGAATCTAGCAGTGTCATGCAAGGTTTTTGTTGTTTGTTTGTGTTGTTTCTCCAAAGTTACAAAAGGTAAGTAGCCTCCCGTGGTCCCTATAATTTTTTTTTTAAAGGCCTAATTGAATCAATTAAGTCAAGCCACCAAGAAAAAAATAGAATTTCTATCTGTAAGAGATACTCACCAGCAAACAATGGGAACCAAAACATGCTTCCATGAAACATATATGCTTCTTGTGACCCAATTAAGCACATTCTCTCTTGCGAATCCTCCCATATACATAGAAAAACATAAAGAATCAAGGGGTGCCTCTTCTCTTCTGATATAGTCTTCCACAAATCCCTGGATCAATAAGGATACATTTTCATATCGCAGTAAGTCGATACAGCTACATCATCATAACTAGCTCAAACCCAAGTAACTCATTCCAAGGGGCCATTTAGTGCTTTGCAGTGAAAGACTTTTGCAGTAGTAAAGTCTTTTCCTACAATTACTTTCCATACAAAGTAACAACATAATATTTGGTATGTATAATGAAAATTGTATTTGAAATGCATGTAAAGTTAATTCCTTCATTTGGTAATTCAACCAAATAATACCTCCAGAAATCCGTTTTTGTAGCTCCACCAAGAGCTGAAGGTCATCTCCACCAACAAGCAAGTGCTGAACTAATATCTCTTTACTCTGCAACTCACCATTCCCAGCACTAAACCAAACTGCAAAAAGAGAAGCCATAAAGACAGTTCAACAAAGCACAAAACTTGGAATTTCTTGATGGAAAAACAGAAAAAGAAAGTGATGGCAAACCTTTTCCTGAAAGTCTGGGGTTAGTCCCCATGAATGGATTCCAGCTAAAGAGAGAACAAGAGGAAGGAGGTGAAAAGGTGGGTGTGAAGAGTCTAGGGAGGTGAAGCAATGGAAGAGAAGAGTAGCAGGGGCCTCTCAAAGGAGAGAAGGGGAGAGAAGAGGAGGAGATGAGTGGGAGGGAGTCTGAGGTTGGGTAGGAAGAAGGATGGGGAAGAGAAGGAAGAAAGATGAGTTGCTCTCAACATGTTTAGCAAAAAAATATTTTGTTTCTTGCTCTGAACATCCAGAAAGATTGTCTTTGTGGAATTTCAAAGGAAGATAATATGTTGAATATAAAAAGCCCAATCTTGTTCAAAGCCCATCCGGCCATTAATTAATGTTAATATTATTAATGTATTTAAAAGATTTGAAAATAGTTGAAGAAATATTAATCCTTGATTATATTTGAAAAATTATTAATTATTATTAGTAAATATAAACCGCTAATTAGAAAAAAAAATTACTGAAGGGTGTTTAGATGGAGGATTAAGAGTGGAAGGCACTAAAACGCCTTGATTTTTTGTTTTAATTCCTTTTAGGGCATGTTTGGCTGTAAAATAAAAAAATGGTATAATTTTATTATGCAGGAAGTGCAAGTGATTATTACAGAAATTATGGCATATTTTATTCTTACAGAATTAGTGTTTGGTTAACAAAATAAAAAAAAACATTACGGGGACTGGGTGATCGACGACCGGACCGTCGGGGGACTGGTGGCCGGTCTCCGGAGGCTGGCCAGACCGGTGGCTGATCGCCGGAGGTTGGCCGGACCGTCAGTAGATTGATGACTGGTGGCTGGATTAAAAAAGAGAGAGACTTTTTGCAATGGGAAAATATTCCACTCTAAGTGGAATATTTTTTTATGCCATAATACCTATATTATGCCATAATTTTATACTCTAAAATAAGTACCCAAATATAGAGAGAAGCTCTTCTTTAAAATTTTTGTCATTGTAGTTTTTTTATTGATAATTTTTTTCTTATAGAAATACTTGTGTGTTTTAGAAAAGGAACTTTGAGGGTTTATATAGGCCTCCACCTAACAAATGGATGCCCAAGATCAATTTCATCCAATGGCTCTCATGAATGGGGTAGGTGCCATATGCCACAAATAATTCATCCCAACAACCCCTTATAATGAAAAAATATTAAAATTATTTATTTAAATTATTAACAGCCGGTTACAATTAGTGAAAGTAAAAATAATATAGTAGAAGTGAGAAAAAATAAGTTATAAGAAAAATTAATGAAAATTATAAGGGTTTGGATGTAAAATATTTTTAATTTAAAAACTACCGGGCCGCAGTTTTTTAAAAAATAAAAACTTAATATTAAAAAAATAATAGGCCTTTAGTTTTTTTAAAAAATAAATTTAAATATTAAAAAACCACAATGGGACCGGCTAATTTAAAAAAATAATAAAAAAATATAAAATGCGCATTTCTATAAATAATTATGGAAATGCGTATTTTGGGATATAATTTAAAAAAACACAATATTTTATTAAATTAGCCTATTTAATTCTCCAAAATCTACCTTTATTTGCCAGTAGAAAACAAATTGATTGACCACCCAAACTTGCCAATTAAAGCAAAAAAACAACAATGCCTTCAATAACATCAGTTGCTTAAACTAATTTAATTAGCCATATAATTTCATTTTCAACTTATAATGCAGCTATTGCATAATACTTAATATAATATATAAAATATAATATAATAACACTGTTGGAACAAAATTAAATAACACAAGAATCAAACCAAAATATATGATAATTCATACTTTTAATAATAATACATATAAAAATTATTTAACTATAGTTAATTGGTGACATTTGTATTATATTTGTATCATTGTTATCTCCATTATTATAAAAACACACGCTATCCTAAAAAATCACAAAATAATAGGTTAAAGATTAAGAAAAAAAAACCACAAGCACTCGCTCACAAAAGGGTGATGAGTTAAGGATGCAAAAGAAACAACTGAAATTTCTAATAACAAAAAAAAATGTGATAAAAATTTTTGTATGTCTCATAATCTAGATTAAGCTATTTCGAGGTTGCAGACTTGTAGTGGGAGTACCTTAATCTAAATTAACCTCTATATTTATATAAAAAAAGGGACTAAACCATAAAAAGAGCATTTGTCAAAATTTTAAACTAGGCTTAATCCACCCCTTAATTCTTCATACAATCATCCCCTAAATACCTTGATTATTATCTAAAATCTCCATATGATAAATATCATTTATGATTTTTATCACAAAAATTAAGAGAATGATTAATAGCTTAAATTATAACAAACATTCACAATTATTACCCTTTTAATTGCAGTCGACACAACATATTTCTCTTACTTTAGAGAAAAATGAAATAATTGTAAATTTTATTTTTATTTTTAAATTTTTATACGTGTGCTGCGGATGGCCGCTCCGTACCGCCACATGGCATTGCCAGATTGGTCAGTTTTGAATTAAAGTTGGATCAATCTTGTGTACGTAGTGTTTGTGGGATCCACCACGTGATGCATAGAGAAATTATTTCTCAGGCGACAGTCTAATGTAAGTAATCTCTCTTTCATTTGAGTACATATAAACCGGGTTTATGTAAATAAATATCATTAGTACTAATAGTTTTGTATTAAAATAAGTAGTACAGGATAGTAGGTACTAATATCTATTAATACTAGCCTTTAGCATATAATTTACGCAAATAACAGTGTTATATAAGTCCTATATAAATTACTAGCCAACGGTTATTATTACATGCAGAGATGGCATTCCCTAACATGTATATGTATTATAGGAACAGACAACCATATACTAGCTTTGGTATAATACCCTGTATATGAAGAACAAATATCCATACAGACAACCGTTCTACGGCAGACGTCAGCACTCTCGTGGGCTACTGACTGGGATCATCACAAAAAAACCATTACTGTGATCTAAAATCAATTATATTACAAAACCTATTAAATTCGGTGCAAACCTTGTTAAACCTGGTAATAGGTCAATAAACTATCTCAGCTTACCATCATTTGGTATAAAAGATAACGAGAGGGAGAAATCAATCATAATGCTGAGATCCTTGTATTTAACCGGAACTGTTAAAGTTATGAAATTGCCAGAACAAAATATGATGGTTGTTGATGATAAGTCAAGATATTTACTACAGGGCGTTCTTAGTGTATTTGTAGTGAAAGACATGAGACCACGAGGAATGACACTTCCAGATTTTAAGGATATATTTAATGTTAGTGAAAACTACACAGCAGATGCATTAATTAAGTCATCCCTAAGATCAAGATACTCCCTAATCTGTAAGAAGAAAATTGTAATCAATAAACCAGGTGCCTTGTATATTGAAGACATACGGCGGTATATTAAATTGTCATCTAGGTATCCGGTATGATCAGTGTTCCGTGATGAAACTAAAATAAAGACCGGGCAATACACCAACACATTGAAGAATGCATTGCTTCTGTATTGTACTTGGTATAGTGAAGGAACCACTTCTGTACAGTTGGGTATTAATACAAGGATTGGTTATGTGTAATGATGTATTTAAAGTAACTGAATTATGTACATTGCATGTATTTCTTGTTAAAATTCATTCAGATAAATATATAACAAAACAAATACAAAAACAGGAATAAATTAAAGATTACTACATCTCTATAACAAAATATATACATACTCATACAAATACATTAAAATCCTTGAAAATTTTTACATAAACTGTAAAATACATAATCCTGTAAATAACCATTGTAGCCTACATATTATATTTAAATATGGCCGCACAGCGGCATACATTTTAGATTGGTTTGTTTGGTGAATTAACAGAAAAATTCTCCTGTAATTTCTGTATTGTCTCTGAAATTGATTTGCCAATAAGTAAGCCCAGCTGCGCTGGTTCCATAGTGATGCTGGTATGTGGATCACAAGATGTTCCAGTTCCTACCTCTGAAATAGAAGGCCCAATTGGGTCGATATCCCTCATAGCATGTGAATCATGATCAGCCAGAGATCAACATAAGTTAAATTCCCTATCCTTGTATGGCTCACCTGGCAGTAGATTTAAAAAATTGGAACTTGTTAGTGCTGAAAATTGTATAATGAAAATTGTATTTGAAATGCATGTAAAGTTAATTCCTTCATTTGGTTTGAATAAGTTTATATGTAAAGTTATATCCATTCTCAATTTGCCCTTGATCACTCAAGTTAAAATTTTAAAACAAAAACAAAAACCATATAAAAGTCAATATCCCACCACCAAACCCTTGTACTCCCTCCGTTCCTTTTTATCTGTCATTTTCTAACATTAAGAAGCATTTATTAATATTTTTTTTCTAAAACTACCCTTAACACTATATTCAACTCTCTTCTTGGAATTAAATATAAGAGAGAAATGTGAAAATATAAATTAGGGGTAATTTTGAAAAGATAAGTAATTTTTTATAAAAATTTGTGAAATAACTAAATTTCTTGGTAAGTGAGATTCGGTTAACCATGACAGATAAAAAGGAATGGAGGAAGTACATTAAATGAACTCATTAAAAACATACATAAAACCAAAATCCTATTCCAAAAAGGCAAAAAAATAACAAAAAACAAGTATCACCACAAAAAAAAATATTGAAAAAGTAAGAAAAATATAAGAAAAGATCTAAGGAGTGATCCCTCTTGCCCTAAGATTTTGGAAATGAAAGAAAAGCGGAGAAGTTTTGCTTTATGGTTTTCAAAGACAAGAAAAGATAAAGAAATTTTTTTTACTTAAATAAGGGGGTAGTATTGGAATTTCACTTGTCTCACATTTTCACAGCCACTATATAACCCTTTTCACACCCTCTCCCCTATGAATCATTTTCCCTGTTCAAAGGGAAAGTAATTGCATAAAAACTATTACTTTACATAGTTCATATTAAAATCTAACTTGTGAAAGTCTTTCACAAGCTTTACTTCTCTGCAAAGTTTACTTTCCCATATACCAAAAGTGGGACTCAAATATAATGATGTTTAGCTTCTCCAGATCATTTGAACATGAAAGTCGGCTAGTTTGAAGACTTTGAGATTGCTTGTGTTAAGGAACTAAATCAAGGAAGGAAAAGGCTTGACTTCCAGAGTTACTTAACTGCTCATCCGCTTTCCTTGTAGGACACCTAATAGTAACTATACTATAAAAAAAAATAAAATAAAAAAAATAAAAGACTTGGCAAGTGCCTCAATTGCTTGTAGATTGCTTGTACTGTGCCTTGCTTGAAAGGGAAATTGTTCATAATTCACATTCTTCACTATACTCGTGCAAATCCTTAATTTAATTGTCACAAAAAAAAAAAGAGAATAGAAGAGGTTGTGGTAAACACTCTGGATGCAATTAAACAAAAGAAAAAATGGCAAGAAAAACATCACAATCATAAGGGTGAGATGCCTACAAAAATCATAACCTAAAAGGAAATTTATTAAACTAATAATAAAACTCCACATTCCATGTTTGTTTCCCAGTATTTGGAAGATTGATGCCAAATAAAAGTTAAGAGAACAATGGTGAAGAAGATGAGCATTATCTATCAATTTTATTGTCTTGACCCAAGTAATGCACTAAATCAAATTTCTATCTTTTACTCCCTCTGTCGGTCCATCCCATCATAAGTGTCCACCTTAATCATTTCACAAAGGGTAAAAAAAAGTAGTCGGAATCAAAATTTCACAAACATTTAGCTTACTTTTCCATTGTACCCATCATTTAGCTTCCATCCACTAAGACTGTGCATTTAAAACAATAGTGGTAGAAAACAATATATTTAAATAGATAAGTAAAGTTAAATTTAGAAATTAGCACTTAAATTAGTTAGGTGGACAGATAATTTGGGAAATTAAAAGCTTATAAGAGTGGACACTTACAATGGGACAGATGGAGTAATTTTCTTTCCTTCTCATCTATTTTCCCTCACATCAAAGACGTACTGGTGTTGCGCCGGTGTCCAACACAGGCATGCCGTCAACACAGCTAGACATGAAGTTCGACGCTCTTGCCACCATCGCGGTCAAAGCCCTCATTGACTTCATCACCATCTCCTTTTTTGGAAGATCAAGGAAGTTGGGGCCTTAGCTGGGTCTTGGGCTTGTGTCTATAGGGGTTGTGGGCTTTGCCAAGGCTTGCGGGGGATTAGAAAAAAGAGGAAGGGAGGTGATGAGAGGTGGAGCGGAGGAAGATAGTTATGGGAAATAAAGGAAGACGGCTATGAGACGAGCTCTCACCTTGGAGCCGAAGGCTTTTTTTTAAGATCTAGGGTTTTTTCTTTAAAAGCCGGGATGATCCTCGCCGTTGATTGTTTGTAACACAGATGTATGATCTGTGCTAATGGGTCTATTTTTCTTCTCATCAAATAAGCATATATGATTTCTAACATACATAATAAAATCAAAATCAAAATAAATTATAAAACAAATAACCTTAAGTATGGAAAATATAAATATTTGCATTTACAATAAATATTTTACTTAATAGATATATATTTAAAATATTTTTTATTGCCGTGTCTTGTCGTACCCATGTCTTTATTTTTTAATAATTACCGTGTCGCAGTGCCTGTGTCATGTCATGTTGTGTTGCGTGTCACAGTGCCCGTTTCATGTCATGTTGTGTTGAGTATCTGTGATGCTTCATAGCTTATACAACATTCTAAATGGAGAAGATTGATATTTCTTCTAAACCAGAGCAACAAACACTCTAACCAAAATGAAACACACTTCAAGTTAAAAGCACTGCCCAAACCACTTCCATTTTTTCTGTTTCTGCCCTAAAGCACAACATCACAACTGATATGCAAAAAGAGAGGAAAATAAGTGAAGATCAGTAAATAAACACAAGACACAATATACAAAAGTAAAGATCAAAATGTTTTGCAAGATCCACATAAAAAAAAAGTAAATAAACTCATATATGCAACCACTAGAGGAGAAAAGGAGAAAATTGGAAACATAAACCAAAAATCACAGAGATGAGTACGGACACTTACCTCGATTCTCTCTACGTCATTTTGCCTTTCTAAATAAAGACATTGTGCTAGGTACTATGATGCATTAATTGTGCATTAGCTCAACCCTATACCTATATATAAACCCATTACACTTCAATCACATAACCGATGTGTCACTATATTTCCAACACAGGTTATAGTCTGTCCCATCAAGCCAAACTTAACCTAAATAACAAAATAAACAACCATTATTAGCATCTTCACACAAGATTAATAATTAAGCATTATTACTAATTTAATAATTAAGCAGGCCATTTTTTATTTGTTCATCACTGGAAAAAAAAATGTCACAGTGATAAACACAGGCTGTGAGTATCTTTTTTCCTGCTGAAGTTTATCACATCAGACAAAAGACAGGCATGTAAATTGAAGTTAGCTGTTGATTGCTAGTGCTGCTTCATATATTCTGATATAAATCCTGGAATTACAGACCAATGTACAATAAACCAAGGGTCTCACAGTATTACAGTATTCAGCATGAACTGGTTGGAAATCCATTAATCAAACATGTAAGAAATGTTTAATCTGTACTAGTAATATTTGACATTTAACAACGAAAAGGATAGGCAGTTTCGTATTCTATCTGTTGATTCAATCTTCTGTTACTGTAATTCAATCAGTGATCTTGTAGACAAACAAACAAACTCCAGTGGGAAACAACATGAAAAGAATGGCGATGTTCACCGCTCGAACAAATACGCTGAATGATTGTCTACTAATTGAGACGAACGAACTTAGGTCGGAACAAGAAGGGGGGTATTCAATGCCTGTCACTTTTGCCGCTTATATTGACAAAGGTTAGTTTAGTCTGTGCATCATTGGATGTCTACGATCATTCCATTGCTCCTGCAGAAACAAGAGGAATATTAATAGTGGAATGGTATGTGTTGGCATAAACTTGATTTTTCGTATCAATAGAAATTATCATTTGACATTATGGTTTGGCTGCTTTGGCATTGACATAATAAACGGGCAGGTTGGCAGGTAGATCTAAATTATATAGAGAAGCAAGAATAACATAGAAACATAAATTATAGACATCAGGTAATTTAGACAGCTAATCGAGAAACTATAAATGAACAATTGTCAAAAAAATTTTGTCTGTAAATAAAACGGCCAAGTAAAAGCATGTTCTGACTGTATTTTCTATGTTGAAAATCAAAAACAGGTTAGTAATGAGAAAACTCACCCTGGCACCAAGGCCCATTCTTTTTTTGTAACCACATTTTGGGACTCAGATGAGGAAACAGCTTCTCTGCATTCAGGGGTTAGACCATATAAATCTGATCCCCCCAAATGCCTTTGCTGACGAGTATCAGATTCAATGTTCTTACTACCTGATTGCCCATCAAATATAATCATGAAAAAGTATGTTAGGTCGAGTTCCCAAACAAGACAGTGCAAGTGTATATACACATTTGGTTGCAACGCAGAATATGTATTTTCTTATGTAAGGTATCAGAATTCCGAAGTTAGGATCAGTTTGAGTGAGCTTGATAGGCTGCATTTGGGCTGTTTCGAGGAAACAGATAAAATGGTTGTTAAGTTGAAGCTTTGGGTTGATGGAATTAATTTTTGGGAAAAAAACGATCAGAAATTGAAACAATATTAAGTGGGCCTTATATTATTTGTTGAAAGGGTCACAAAAGATTATTCGCTTTGTCTTTTTCATGCTGCAAGGTGGCAGCATATTATTTGCTTCACTAAAGTAGGTCATATGTTTTAACCAGTAGCATGCAAGTCATAGATGAGAATAAACAAAAGTAACTAAAGAATTTCAAACCTACATTCAAAAGAGTGGATTTTCTTTCGAAAGCTTTCTAGGTCATCTGGAGCAAACCAATCTTCCTTGAGCTGCAGAACAAAAGGAAAGAAAAAAAAATTCAATGTTAACAATATAAATTTATTTTTAAACTAAAGAATGATAAATAGGCACTTCATCATTAGAGACTAACTTACAAAATATGGATAACCATCCAGAGAGAAACTCGTAGGTGCATTCTGGACAAACAGATATATGAAGTAGAGAACAAAGATACCACATTCCTCACCATTTCTCTGTTGTGGCACCTATCAAAGTAACATTCTTAAAATTTGCACCATCTCATAGAAGACAGCACTAAATATAGAAATATATAGCAGAAAATAGTCACCTTTGGAATAAACAGAGGAATTTTGGATATAACAGCTTCCTTCTCTTTTCTTGCCTCCGCTCCATAAATGTCCAACACAAATCTGATATAAAACCATGAAAAAGGATAAATTGACCAATAAAATGGGCTAAGTAAGGAAGTTTGTCTTTATAAATGCAGTTAAAGCCTTAGTGGCAATCACTCGGACAGCATCCACCTTCCAGCTGCGTCAGTGTTTGAAAATTAATTAATTTATGTGCTACTAAATCTCCTACAAGATAAGGAGGGCTTCTCAGTGATAATGAACCAATTAGTTTACACATACTAATTAACTAGCCAGTCTGCCTACACACGTGGGAACTTCTGCAGTTCTGCATCACGTCGACTTGCATGTCGGCATATTGTCAGCATATGAATACATGGGTGCATTTATGTCAAAACAAAATTAACACTTGATAGATTACAAGTGTATTAAACTTCGAGAATACATATTAAGCAGGATAATGTAAGAGATTAACAGTCAATATCAAAATGAATGCTGACAATAGAAATAATAACAATAAGAAACAACCATCAAGTGATTCCATCATTTATCAAAAGGCAATCAGAAACCACCATCAAGTGATTCCATCATTTTATCTCAAGGGATCGAAGGCAGACAGGGGCGGGGCAAGTCTTAATTAAGACTTGCACACCGTGAGATTTATTTTATTTTAGATTTTACTATAGTAGGCTACTTCACCTTGTTAAAATTTATTATGATGTTTCTTTCTAAATAAAATCTTTAATTTCTAAACAAACAATTTTACACCCGCATTTATGATGTTAGAAGAAGTTTTGAATTTTTTATGCGAAACTAGTTGAAAGCGAAAGCATTTGGTTTTTCAACTGGTTTATCACCTTATTGAATAGGTTATAATCTTACTTGTGGCAATAGCATCAATTGAAAAGGCCTTTTTAGCAATGAATATTATCAAAACCGAGTTCGATTGTACAATAAGATAGGAGATGAAGGGAGATAAATGGTTAAATAATATAATGGTATGCTACATTGAACAACAGGTGTTTTCATTTTGGTAGGATTTTAAAATATGCAAAGCTGAAAGATTCAACTACTACCTCATAGTAATAGTCATTATGCATATTCCCTATTTTTCAAAATATTAATTATTATAATCTCAATTTTAAATGAATATATTTTTTTAATATTATTTTTTGGATTGAAGTCAGCACCCCTTAACTTTTAGTTCTAGTTCCACCGCCGAAGGTAGAGACACGTTCTATGATGACAAACAGAACACTACGTGAAGAACCAGAATGAGATGCAGCTTGTAAATCTAGATATTATTGAGAATTATGAGACACAAGCATCAAAAGTTCACAAAAGGTTTGAGATGTGTGAACCAAGAAATTGTCTTCTAATCATAATAGCATGTAAAGAAATGTCGGACCTTCTTATATCCGGCTCTAGTTTCCCTGGATCTGCTTGTTGGAGTGAATCTAGAAGTAGCATACAAGGCCTCTTGGTATTTGACGGCCTTTTCTCCCCAAAATTACAAAAGATAAGAAGACTCCAGTGCCTCCTAGAAGTTAAATAAATAATTAAACCAATAGAGTCAAGGCACCTAGACAAATAGAAGCTCTATATAAAAGAGATATTCACCAGCAAACAATAGGAATGAAAACATATTTCCTTGAAAATATCTGCTTTTTCTTGATCCACTTGAGCACATTTTCCTTTGCCAACCCTTTCTTGTGCAAAGAAAACCATAAACAGTCAAGGTATGTGTAGGAACTCCTCTTTTCTTCCGATATGCTGTTCCACAAATCCCTACATCAATAGCAAGAATTGATTTTTCAGATGGCCAACACCATAAGGCTACATCATCATAACTAGTTCATACCAATGAAACTCACTCTAAGTAAGACTCAAACATATTAGTGTCTAGCTTCTTCTCATCATTTGAATGAGATGGTCTACTATTCCGAAGCTTTTGTGATCGCCCATAGCGAGGAAGAGAATAAAAGAAGGACGAGAGACGATCTTCAGTGTTATTCAGTTGCTCCTTTGCTTTCCTTGTGTGACTCCGAGTAATAACTACAACCAGAGAAAGAAGACAAATATTAATATAAGCGCCATGACTGCTTATTGTAAGGGTTATGCCTTGCTGGATTGGTCAGAACCAATTATAGTTCCCATTCTTCGCGACATTAATGCGCATTCCTAATTTAACGTTCAAGCAAAGATGAGAAGTGGTCACTATAAAGCAAATAGAATTTCCACCACTCGATACATTCCAAATCAAACCTATATGCCCACTGTGGATACAGAAAATAGACAAATCTTTAAAGGAAGTTTGGTGTTAAATATCCTCCTTCAGCAATCAAACAAGAAAAATAGCAGGAAAAACATCACAATCATCAGGGAGAGATATCTGCAAAAATCAAATGTTAGAAGGAGAACTATTAAACTAGAAATAAAACTCTAATTCCATGCTCCTGTTTCATAGTTTTGAGGATTGAGAGAAAATAAAGGGAAAGATCAGACAAGTATGGAAAACATGTGTTGTCCATCAATTTTGTTTTCCTCACTAAACCAATCATCGGCAGTTAAATTTCATTCTTTTTCTTTTCTTCTCCTCTGATTTCCCCCAAAATCAAACACACCCATCATTTACACAACATTTCCAATGAAGAACATCATCCACACATGTTCTGAACCAGAGGAACTCATTTCTGATCAAAATGATCCATTCTTCAAGTACCCTCCATCAATTTCATTCTCTTCACTCAACCAAACCCAGACAAACAAATTTCTCTCCTTTTCTTTTCCTTTCTTCTCTTCTATTCTCCCTCAAATCAAACACACCATTCATCTACACAGCATTCCAAATGCTGAACATCAAGACAAGTGATACCAATCAATGTCTAATCAAAATCAAACATCACGTCTACAAACAACCAAAACCACTCCCAAATTCCTCTTTCTCCGCCCTAATGCCAACAACCTCACAACAAATTCACAAAAAATAAAGCCAAACAACAACCAAAGATAAGTTTTTAAAAACCAAAACACAGAAAACAAAACAAAAAACAAAAAACCG
This sequence comes from Dioscorea cayenensis subsp. rotundata, assembly GCF_009730915.1. Taxonomy (NCBI): domain Eukaryota; kingdom Viridiplantae; phylum Streptophyta; class Magnoliopsida; order Dioscoreales; family Dioscoreaceae; genus Dioscorea; species Dioscorea cayenensis. Next base: position 105,920 of record NW_024086423.1, on the reverse strand, counting down.
AAACTTTCTACAAGATCAACACCATTAAGTTCATAAAATCAAACACATCCCAGCTTAGAGGAGAAATCAATGAAATTAAAACCAGAAAACGAAGAGGAAATCAAAGAGATCAGTGCCAACGCTTACCACGATTCTCCCCCGGAGATGCAGCCATGGTTACTGTTGAAATGCCTCTGAGAAACTGAGAAAGCTTTCCGAGTTTTAACTCTTTTCAATGCTGCGCCGAAGTTGGAAACATTAGAGACTTCATGCCAGCCTTGTTTTCCATTAATTTCAAATTAATTAAAGCCCTTTTTTTTAATTTATATTAAAAATTGATGTTAAATTAATTATTAATTAATTTTAAATTTTCAAAACTTTTAAATATATATGAACCATAAAATATGTGCCAAATTAATTTGAAAACTTTTTATAATTAATTTATTTTATTTAATTAATATCATCAAGGAATGTTTTTTAGAGGATTGCAATCAAATTTTGTAAGAGGTAAAGACTATGCATGTTTCTTCTGTATTTAGATTTGCGAACAAGGTTGAGTATAGCTTGTGTAGAGCAATTTATTTTATACTACGTCGACAAGAATGTAATTCTACTCTGAGTGTTTATCTGATGTAATCCTTTCTGATTTAAGTTAATCTTATCAGTTTTTTAAAAAATAATTTTTTTTTAACTCCCATCAAATAAAATATAATGCCAAACAGTACAGTGATAATATGAAATATTGCAATTTAGGTAGATTTAATAGGTTAAATTTTCAATTTTTTGAGTTATTTAAAAAAATAAAATAAATTTTAATTTTTGTATATAAAAAATATCTGATGAGACAGATCTGTCTCTTTACAAAACTCCTAGTATCTCCTAATTCTATAAAAACAAATGAGTTGAAAATAAAATAAATGTTTATTTTTATATAAAAAAATCTGATTAGGGTACACATACTATCATTGTTTCTGTGCACACATTTTTATTGTATTTGTAAAAAAAAATTATTACTTTGTTATCCATTCACTTAAAAACTATTTATCAATTTTCAATTCTGTTTTATTCCTTGGCACTCAAAAAAAAATTTGAATAAATAATTTTTTATTTTTATTTTTAAATATTGAATGCATAATTTATTTTCATTGTTTCATCATGGATCATTCTTGTTGTGTGTAAACGTTTCCCAAGAATGACCATTGATATGATGCTTTGAATGGAACTTTAATTTTTCAAGATAAAAAAATAATTAAAAAAATCATTTTAGTTCCAATTTGTCTCGGAAATTGTACAACTATGAACGCATTCTCAGACGCACATCTATCAACTGTTGAGATGATGCTTTGAATGAAACTTTAGGCTTTTTTTTTATTATTATCATGTACTCCGTATGTTTGATGAACAATTGTATTTATTTTAATTTTAAAATAAATTAAATTATTCCATGTAATTTAGTGCTTAGTTTAGTGGTATTGGATTAGGACTTATAATATCAAGAGATGACTTCTTCTTCATTTACAATTACAATGACCTCCATTCTAAATTACAAGTCATTTAACCATCTTGTATAAGAATTAAGAATTAAGAATTATATTAAAATTTTTAAAATTTAAAATAAAAATAAACCAAATCATTAAACTACCTATATATTGGAACCATGAATATCACTCTTTTATTTGATATAATTTAAAATCTTAAAAAATAAATAAATATAATCTTGAAATTATAAAATGGCAACTATTTAAAAAAAATCTTAAAATTACTTATATTTAAGAATTTAGGGAGTATTTTCTAAAAATAATGTTTTTTTAGTCGACCATTGAATAGCCTAATAGTATAACACTTGAGTGGAAGGGGGAAGGTAAGGGTTTAAATACTTCCCTCGGCAATATTGATCATGTATCGTTCATGCAATGTATATTTGGTTCCAGTACTATTCATGAGCCTGAGTGTGAACCACTTGTGGGAAAAAACAGTAATTTCACCTTTTTAGAGTTACATAATAAGAGGATTTGTCAAAAAAGTCTGTAAACCATCGTAACTAATGCACCTCCGTACCTATTAGTCTCTTTGACAATCCGTTAAATGGAGAGTGTTTACTACATATTAGCCAAAATAATAATAATAATAATAATGTTTTTATTTTAATCTATAATTTATAATATATATATATATATATATATATATATATATATATGATAAAAAGCAATAAATGCAATCAAGGGTCTACACACACGTCAAAATTGATCATCCAGCCTAAGTGCTTGGTGATGGGAGGTTTGGGCTGCAAATCTACTCATTCAACCGAAAACCCATTATTATTGTTACGTCTAAGAGAACTTGAACAAAAAATTTGAACTTCTCATAACACTTTTTACAATGGAGATAATGCGACTGGGTATAAATCCTTCAGCTTAATTTATTCATATATATTTCATATTATATTTTATCTTTAAGAGTTCATTTCTCCTGGTTCTAGAACCAGAGAATACACTGGTTCCAGCCTATTATATTCTGACACGTGTCTTATGTGATGTTATTATATTTTTTCTATTGTGATTGTGGGCATGTGTCAAAGTTTAATAGGTTGGAACCAGGGTATTCCCTAGTTCCAAAACTAGGGGGGATGAAGTGTTTTTTCATGGGGTTGGCTAACAAACAAGTTCCAAGTCATGAACATTTAGAAGTTGTTTTCCCAAAAAAACACTAAAATCAATGACTTCTAAAAATTAGAAAAAACTATTTATAATTTATTTATTAAGTCAATCGGCCAAAAAGAAAAGTTAAATTAACTTCAGTTTTAATCCCAAGTGATTATTCCTAACACTATATAACATAATTCAAACCAACCTAAAATTTTTCCAAGAAACCAAACAGAAAAACCTACTTCTATAAACATTAACCAACAACTACAACCTCCCAAAAAAATTCACATAGCAAGCCTCATCAAACCCATTGCAATCATCGCCCAAACGTTCACACCAACATGTCCTTCTCTTCTTATTATATATATATATATATATATATGGCGTTACGCTCTTTGTGGATATTATAACGTTACATCCTTTATGAACACAGATAGTTTACAAATATAAATAAATAGAGAAATAAAAAAATAAAAATGAATAGTATTATATACATTGTTTTTAAAGTTCATTCAATGGAACTATTGGATTGAAATCTAACAGTTCTGTGACCCGCCCTCTCTGTTTTTATGCTTAAAAAATAATATATATGTTCTTTGCAGACATTATAACATTACGTCCTTTATGAACACAGACAGTTTGCAAAAAAATAAAAAAATAGAGAAATAAAAATGAGTAGTATTATATACATTGTTTTTAAAGTTTATTCAAAAGAACCATTGGATTGAAATCTAATGGTTCTGCCACTCATCCTCTATGTATTTATAGTTAAAAATTATATATATGTATATATTATGAGATACCGACAAATCACCTCAAAAACATATATAAATATAAAGTTAATGTTTCAATATATACATGATATTATTTTACACAGAGCTAAAATTCAAAACCATTTGGTCGAAATTCAAGAAGTAGCTGGTGATGTCTGTTTTGTTCTCTCAAAACTTCCAACCAAACCAAATACTCATGAACAAAACATGTCTCTATCTAGTTAATTTCACCTTCATTTCAGCTCATCAAACACACACTTCCTTCTCACACCAAACATGGATGACAACACTGATCTCTTCATCCACACCGTCCATGGCGCCGGCCGTCTTCTTCCCTCCGGCAACCGTTGGAACTCCATTGAACTTGACTACAACCTCCTCCCAACTTCTTCACACAATGATGATCACTTCACTACTACTTCTTCACTCTACTCCAAATCCTTCACTTTCAATCTCACTATAACTGATAAGTCTCACTTCAAACGTTTCCTTTATATCTTCATTGCTCTTCTCCTCACCATCATCTTCCTTGTTCTTCTCCTCTCCTTCTTGCCTCACAAACACCATGACTCTCTCCCTTCAACCAACTTGCCTTTCACTCTCAAACAAGCTCTTTTGTTTTTTGATGCTCAGAAGTGTAATTCAATCATCAAATATCAATTCATCCATAGAATTATATATATTTGTATATATGTTTGGTTTATTTGATTTATTTTGTTCTTTCTTTCTATGAATTTGTAGCTGGACAAATAAACAACAGCTTGGTGAAGTTCCGGGGAGATTCCGGTTTGCAAGACGGGCATTACCGACAGATAAACGCTAGTCTTGTCGGAGGTTTTTATGACTCCGGCAACAATGTTAAGTTCAGCTTTCCCACAGCTTACACCATCACACTTCTTAGTTGGACTGTGATTGAGTATCATGAAAAGTATGAAGCCATGAATGAGCTTGAACATGTCAAAGATATCATCAAATGGGGAACTGATTATCTTCTCAAGCTCTTTGTTCCATCCAATTCTACTGCAACTCCAAACTTAATATATTCTCAGGTATTAAATAAACAATAACACAAGAGCAAGAATTTATATAAATATTTATCTATATATAAATATATGGTTTTGATTATTTCTGTTTTGTTTGATTAGGTTGGGAGTGCAAACATTAGCTCAAGTTCAGAAAATGATATGAGTTGCTGGCAAAGACCAGAAGACATGAAGTATGCTCGTCCTGTTTCAGTCTGTGGAGCTTCAGCTACTGATCTTGCAGGAGAGATTGCTGCAGCATTAGCAGCTGCATCTCTGGTTTTTACTGACAGGAAATCATACTCCTTAAAATTGATTCAAGCCTCTGAGAGCTTGTTCAATTTGGCTAAAAACAGTGGAAAGAAACAAACATATACCATGGATGTAGCTTGTGGTGGTGAAGCTAGCAATTACTACAATTCCTCTGGTTACTTAGATGAGCTTGTGTGGGGAGCTACATGGTTGTTCTTCGCCACCGGGGACCGTTCATATCTCGGGTATGCTACCGACAGCTTCGATTCGGCATTGATTGAAGAGCTTGTGCCTGATCATGGTGTTTTTTACTGGAATAACAAGCTTGCAGCCATTGCAGTAATTTCATAAAACTAATTTTTATCACTTCAATCAAGGAATTAATTATGCATGGATGAGTACTTTATATATAATGTTTGATACTAATTCTGCAGGTTTTGATGACAAGACTGAGATATCTACTTGATCCTGGTTTTCCTTATACCACAGTTCTAACAAAATGCTCTGAATTAACTAACAATCTAATGTGTTCTTACCTCTCTGCTCCTGAAAAGTTCAGTATGACTCCTGGTAATCAATAATTCTCCTCTCTTTACATATATATATATATATATATATATATATATCTTCTTGTTATAATCAATATAACACTTGGTTTAATGCAGCTGGATTGATACTTTTAAAGCCAAATAGCAGCACATCATTGGAGCTTGCTTCAACTGCAGCATTCCTAACCAAAATCTACAGTGATTACTTAGACAGCATCAAAATTGAAGGTGGAGCTTGTGGTGATGATTTATATTCACTGGATGATCTTCAAAACTTTGCTGAATCACAGGCAAGTACATTCCATACATGTAAGTATATACTTTTGTATAACTTCTAGCTAGACAAATTGACTTATACATATATACATGAAGTATTTGATCAGATGAATTACATACTGGGGAACAATCCAATGAAAATGAGCTATGTTGTGGGAGTTGGTAGTGAATATCCAAAGCAAGTGTACCATAGAGGAGCATCAATACCATGGGATGGAAAACAGTATGGTTGTGTGGAAGGCAAGAGATGGAGAGACTCTAAAGAGGCTAATCCTAATGTGCTTCTTGGAGCAATGGTGAGAGGTCCAGACAAAGAAGATGGCTTCTCTGATGACCGGAACCGGCCGGAGTACACCGAGCCTAGCATTGCTAGCAATGCCGGCCTAGTTGCCGCCCTTATAGGTCTTCTTGATCATCCTAGTAGCACAACAAGTAGAATAGATAGAGATGCAATGTTTGCTAATATTTCTTAGTTCATGTTAAATATGTTGGTTTTCTTGGTGATTGATACTCTGTTTTACTAAAAAAACTTTTTTTCTCTTCTCACATTCAATTTTTTTAAAAAATTTCAACAAGAATTTTAGAATTATCATTTGCATATCACAAGCAACAATAACAACAATAATACAGAATCAAAAGACATTTCATTGAGCCTCTAAATTGTCTATAAACATACACACTATACTTGGTTTTTTTGTATCCAATCTTGTAGAATTCACAAAGGAAAACAGAGGAAAAAAAAAACAGAGCCACATAGAAAACACACAAACTCAGTACTGTTCTTTGAAGAAAGCAACATAAACAAAGCAACAAACACAAAAGAAGATAATGAAAATATCAATAGTGAGAGCAGTGTAAGCTTGGTCACTGAGCTCCATATTCTTCCCACCAAGTCTATCAACCATATCAGGCACAGGAACTCTGTTTTTTATATCTTGTCTATAAGGATCTTCCAGGTTCATCCTCATCCTCTCTTCTCTCCGGCTCTCTTCCTCCTGAGCCAAAGTCCAGTCATAGAACCTCCGGCTAGTTTCATTGCTAAGCACATTGTAAGCTTCTCTAAGTCTCATGAACTTCTCAGAAGCAGTCTTCAATGGAAGTGTTGTGGTGTCTGGATGGTACTCTTTTGATAGTTTTCTGTATGCTGCTTTTATCTCTTCTACGTCTGCTTCTGGCGTTACTCCCAAGAATCTATATAATGATAAAAACAAAAGTTAGTTTATAAGTAATTAATATAAAGATAAAGAGAGGGAGGGAAGAGAGTGTACTGATAGTGAGTGGCTGAGGAATTGTTGATAAGATCAGCAAAATGTTCACCAAGATATTGTTTGGTTTGAGTTTGAGTTTGACTTTTTTTTGGGTTTTGAGGCTTGGACTTTTTACCGAGCCAGCCTTCTTCTTGGTTGTCCCAGTGGATTCTGGTGTCAACACCGGGTGTGCGTTTTGGTTGCTTGGGTGAAGGTTCAGAGGTTGGTGATGATGATGATGCAGCAAAGAGTTGAAGGTGACGGTGGGGTTTTTTAGGTTTGGATGAGTTGGTGTGGGTTTTGAGTGGAGGAAGAGTGGAGGAGAAGGAAGGAGATGGTGTTGAGGCCATGGAGTTTGTTGTTGTTTGGGGGAGAGAGAGAAGCAAAGCTAGAAGAAGTTTGTGTGTAACAACAGTGTTATGTGGAGAGATGAGAGGTTGTGGGGCCATAAAGAATGTCCCCCACTAGGACTTTCTGTGGTGTGTTTTATAGCATCATTATTATTTTTAATTGATATATTATATATAAATGTTATTAGCCCAATAATTTTTTTTTTTATTTGTAGGTCAGGAGGAGACATGTTGTTCCTCCCGTTTTGTTATATTTGTGTACGTCATCTAGTGAACTGCTGATGTATTGGATTCTGCTTTATTATATATGAATGTGATAGATATATCCACCTTTTCAAAAATAAAAAATAAAAAAATAATAATTGGGCTGAAATTCAGTTCGAATATTAACTAATCTCAGAGCCGGGTTGCGAACCCTGAACCGGGGTTAGCATTCGGCCCAACTATTAGACATGAATAATATTGGGCCATTAGCATGACATTGGGCCATGGAGCCTAGCTCATCATATATATGTTACCAAATTTTGAGGATTCGGTATCAATTTATGCCTGATTGCCCCACATATAGTTCCTCGAACCCCATTTTCTAAACGAACAAGAGCCAATCCGAATTGATCCTGTAACAGATCCGCTACAGAACGAATACGTTTATTTTTCAAGTGATTCATATCGTCAAGCGTACCCATTCCAAATTTCATTCGGATCAAATGATCCGCAACAGCTAATACATCTCGTGGTAACAAAAATGTATTCTTCTGGGGTATATCAAGATTCAGTCTCTGATTCGTATTTCGTCGACCAATCCTTCCTAATTCACATCTTTGTTAAAAAAATTTCTTTTGTAATTCCTTACATAAGGACTCAGAAAATACGGGATCCCCGCCTACACAAGCAAATTGTTGATAAAACTCCAAAATAGCATTTTCTTTTGACCCAATCTTTTTTTTTTCCTTATCATTTGGGAAAGACAAGAAAATTTCAGGGTAACAAACATTATCTAGAATTTCTCTTAGATTCGAACCCATAGCCGATAATAGAACTAGAATAGATATATATTAAAAAAAAATTATTGAATAAAAATAAAAAAAAAATTAATGGTTGGAGATGCGGGGGATCGAACCCCGTGCCTCTCGCATGCAAAGCGAGCGCTCTACCATTTGAGCTACATCCCCTCTGGTTAACCATTCAAATTTAGTAGTTAATATTTATATAACAGACGCTTTAGAGTAACTAAACATGACATACGTTAAAATAAATTCAATCACTGAATTCAATTCAAGAAGTAACAATAATTAAAAGCTTTATTGATTTCAAAAGCTTCGTTTGTTCATTGTCATGTCCTCAGCACATCTGATAATATGGATCTCAACCTGCGTGTTTCCGTGGCAATGCATTCTTGATCGAAAAGAGCAGACACAACTGCAACCCCTTTCAAGTTTGGAACACTGATCTCTAAGACTGAACGAGCATTGCCAACGCTGATGCCACCAATGGCAACCACTGGGAGCTTGGAAGCCATGCAAACAGTCCTTAATCCATCCAGTCCAACAGTTGGATTGTTGGCCTTTGTGCTGGTTGGGAAAACACCGCCGCAACCAATGTAGTTTGCACCGTCAGCCCAGGCCTGCTCGGCTTGAGCCGGGTTCTTACATGAGACTCCAACGATCTTTCGTGGACCCAGAAGCGAGCGGACAAGATGAGCTGGCATATCGGACTGGCCAACATGCACACCATCAGCATCACAAGCAAGTGCAACATCAACTCGGTCATTGATAAGTAATGGCACATTGCAGGGCCTGCAAATTGCCAAGCATGACCTGGCCGCTTCTACAAAGTCTTGCGTGTCAGCTTCTTTTTCTCTAAAATCAGGAAAGAGATTATAATTAGAAAATTATGCTTAGGTATGGAGAGGAACACAAGTAGCTGACCTCAATTGGATAATTGTTGCGCCACCCTCAATGGCAGCTTTAACTGCATCAGTAATGGAACGTCCCCACTTCTTATTCATTCCAGAGTCTGTGACTGCATATAACAGCAGATCATCAGGATTGAATAGTGGTTTCTGAGCTAAACCAGAGACATGGTTCTTGAGCTTCATTAAGTGATCAAAAGGTCCTTGAGGTCCATTCCCAATGACAAGATCTTTGCTGTAACAAAGAGCACTCGCCACGTAGCTCTTGGCTCTCTGAAGATAACAAAAAGAGACAGCCTATGCTCTTAGCTACAATTAGTTTCATAAAGCAAATTAACTTCATCATTTGGTTTCATGTGTCAATAATAAAAATGAATGCAGATGTACATACTCTATTTATAAATCAGATAGCACAAACTTTACCAGTAAACTCTGTGCAGTTACATTCATTTTTGCCAGTGAAGAATTGTTTTACTTTAAATTCCTCTGTTTCAGAACACTTTTCATTGAAGGCAATCTACAAGCTACCTGTATGTGCCTACTTTAACTCGATAGAAAAAATGAAGAGAAAAATCATCTCCTTCTTCAAACCATCAGCCATGCTAGGAAATATTTCCAAATTGAGAAATTTATACAAAAGATCGCTTTTCATCTAAAGAGACTTAAATTAGGTCAAAGCAATTAGTCATGACCTAATGCTTGAATTTGAAGTTATATGCATATTGCAAAACTGGTAAACCTAGAAAAAAAATTGAACAGTTAGACATGACCAAAGTGAACCAAAGCACAATCTTTGAAAAGATAACTCACTGACTAAAATGTGGAAATCACAAATGGAAAGGTTCTCTATAATGTCATTTGAAAGAAAATAGCTTTACTTACAGAGAAAAAAAAATATGACAAGAAAAGGTTTTATACCTAATATCACATCATCTAAACAGCCAAAGGTCGTTAAGAATAATGGGTGCAACAGAGAAAAGAACCTGAACAGCTTGCATCACTGGAGAACCTTTTGCTAGTTCTGCTGCAATATATGAAGCAAGAGTGCAGCCAGTCCCATGTGTATTACGAGTCACCACACGGGATCCACGTAACTCATGGCACTTTTCTCCTAGAGAAATAAATCAGCAACATGTTTGTGCCAAAACATATCAAAAGCTCCCGTAACAAATTCTAGAACAAAATATATGGAATAAGAGCAACGATGATCACAAACTGGAGGGCATACCATCATAGAACACATCAACAGCATCGGATGAATCTGGAAGATCACCACCTTTTACAAGCACATTTCTGCTGACAGAAGAGACTTGTTAGAACCCCATTCAAAAGAGAGAAAATAATCTAAGGTACTCAAATCACCAAAAGGTTTATGTTCATTACTTTCTTCCTCAAAATTAGGATGAATAAACGCAGTGGTCACAGTTTCTTAAATCATGCTATAGCTAACTTTGTAATCAAGTTGGATAAAACAATTTAGGTAGCACAGCACTCTTAGCAGTTGTTAAAATGCATTATTATATAATTTGTGCACTCATTGTCTCAAAATCTTAGAGAAATTACTATTGCAATGGCATGATAGAGCAAGGAAAAACATAAAGATTTGCCCCTGACCATATTCAGTTCCCTCAAAGGCTTCCATTAACAAATGAGATAGACAAACTCAGAGAGAAGGTTGTGATCCAGTGCACAATTTTAATTGAATGAGCATTAAATATATCTACATTAACATACCTAGGGCCCAGGGAATGTATCAATTTTGCAGCAGAATACATATCAGCCACTGATTTCAGTGAGCATCCACCAAGTAGTGCAGAAGCTTCTTTCAAATTTGGGGTCACTATATCAGCCAATGGAAGAAGTTTGTTGCTGTATCGCAAAGAACCAAGAATGCTAAGCATCATAAGGTTTTCTCATAAGCAAAGCTAAGTTCATTTATTTCCTGAAAAAACATATCAACATTTTTTTCATAGCTTTGAAAGATTAGTAAAATGGAAGACAATGACAGGACAACAGCTAACTTATGCTAAAGCAATCTGGTAAATACCAATAAACAGCAAGAGTAGATGGAGCAGAAAGCATATCTCCACTTGTAGATACCATGACTGGATCAACCACCAGAGCTGTCTTTGGGAAGAGAAAACAAATCAATCAATGCAGCATGCAAGAAACTGTTTCATGAGCATAAAGTGATGTTGCCACTAACCTCGAACAGGAAACTCTTTTAGGCTACTGCATAATACTTCAATGACACTACCAGAATGGAGCATGCCTGTTTTAACCTGAACAGTCCAAAGAAAGGCAATAGTATAATTCATATTGAAAAAGAAAATTAAGGGAACTCCAAAGCCAATCTCAAAAACACATTTGATAAGCAAAATCATGATCCAACTATTATCCAATGATATTGGAGTCAACATTTGAAAGCTTTAAAACAAATGTTGGATGAAGCTAAGATGTATTCACCATTAAAACAAGTAGGACTACCGCCGATAGTTTCTACCACAAATACATCACCTCAAGTAAATGCTGCAATGTTACATGTCAGGCAAAGATTTCATCCCAGCCCATCCATGACAGTTTGAAATGTCTCCAACAAAAGGTTCGTTGTTGATGTATTTGTCAATAATATTTTACAAAGAAAATGAAGCAACAAAGGACAAAAGCAAGCCAATGATTAAAATAAACCCTGTGTATTTCTCAATCATATGACAAATCCTTCCAACTGGACTCATAAATCAAGTTCAAACTTTAAAGTCCACATCTTTTGATGATTAGCAGTGTCAAATTAAACCTGTATAACACTACCCTCCAACATTACAAGGGATTGCCCTCCACTCGAACCGAATATAACCACATTCAAATGTCAGCTATCATTATAAAAATAAAAATAAAAAAAAATCGTTTTTCTGCCCAATGGAACTCCATCAAAACTCATGAAAAGAACACCAAGGCACCAATACAAGCAGATAACTTTCGATGAAAAGATCATCATATGCTGAATTCTACGCCTGAAACTCACCACATCAACCTCCATATCCGAAAGCACAGATCGCAATTGCTCTGCAACGAAATCCTCCGGCACTGGATGAACTCCCTATAGTTACCCAATCAAGTCACCACAAAGAAACAAGCTTCCCATGTGAACAAAAAGCGAAACAAACAGAGCAATAAGACCAGGACCTGAACGCCAACGGTGTTCTGGGCGGTGACAGCCGTGACAACGGAGGAGCAGTAAACACCAGCAGCCGCGCAGGCCTTGATGTCAGCCTGGATGCCAGCGCCGGCACCGGAGTCAGAGCCCGCAACGGTGAGCACGTGCGAGACCTTGCGCCGGGCCTCGGCAGCCATGGCTCTCACTAAGGCTGGGCGTCTTCGATAGAGAACGTGAGGCGAGCCACGCAACACGACCTCCGCCATCGAAAGTCTCCAGCTCTGCGGATTCGGGCAGAAAAATTCGAAGCTTAGACCCGATAAAAACCTTATCGGATCATCATTAACTCCACTCTATAAATAGTTTTTACAGAGTGGACAAGCCTTGTACATAGGGACATACACAGGCCAGAAAGTGAGCATCCAACTCTGCACTCTTACCTAGAACTCTTACCTAGAGACACGGGTCTCAGGTGCCAAACCCGAGACCCAAAACCACCATTTGTTGCCATGAGAATTTAAAATGGGACAACGAAAATCCCGTACTTTAACCTGACGCAAGTGGGGGCATGCCGCTGAGGTATGAGCTAATTGTCATTTATTTGCTAGATTTTTTAAAAATTTTAATAAATAAATAAGTAATTATTTACCAAGATTAACAATCTAACGGTTAACAAAGATAAATACCTGCATAAATCTTGATAGAGTAAATAGAGATATGGCCCGCATATACATAGTTGTTGGGATCACCTGCATACAATCACTACTCATACCCCAAAAAAATATGCGCTCACCTGTAATTCAAACTCTTACAAATTGTGAAGAATTCTAACATGACCAAAATACCAATAGACTATTTAGTCGTTGGTAATAACTTACATTGTTACCAATAATCCTTGCAAGAACAAGAGCCATTTTTAAAGCGATGAAACCGAATAGCATCTCTGACAACAATTTCTCTTCTTTCATTCCTTGAAAACAACTTCATTGTTGTGTGGCAATCAGCACAAATTCTCAAATTCTTCATGACACGTATGGGAGCAGACTTTGGCAGAAGAAGAACACCAAGTGCAACTGCTAACTTCTCACTGTGACAGTTAAACATACTCTCTTTATGTTCCAACTGTATGTCTTCAAACTCCAATGTATCATCCTTATGATCATCAACTCTTTCTATTCTTGAAAGCATTTCATTTAATTTTGAATATATTGCATCACTCTTGGGATGAGATTTATCACCGACAACGAAATTATGAACCGATGCTCCTATCTCGATCCAACTAAGACCTGGTTCCTTCTTCACTCCATGTGCTTTCATCAAATCTCTTGTCCTTAATGCCAATGACTCGTTTCCAGCATCCAAGTACATGTTGTAGAGAAGAACATATGATGCGGAAGCATTAGGATCCAGCTCGATGACACGTTCTGCAACACGGGCACCTGTTTCTGTGTTCTTGTGAATTCTACAAGAACTCAATAAGGCTCGCCAAAGAACGGGATCGTCACCGAATCCTGACTCTGATATGAAGTTCTCTGCATCGTTTAATCTCCCGGCTCGACCAAGGAGGTCAACCATGCAAGCACAATGTTTCACATTTGGATGAATTCCGTATTCTTTTTTCATGCTTTCAAAGTACCTGAAGCAATACGGATGTGAGATTTCCATACTCTCAGGCTCACTATTTTGGCATTGTTCATTCAATAGAAAGATTTAATAATAACTATAGTTTGCTAGGGAAGATTGATCATTCTTTTTTTGTAATATTGATTTACAGTTTGTAAATAATGCAGCAAAAACCAGTAACTTCTTACCTGAAACCTTCATCGACAAGTCCTCCATGGCTACAAGCAGTGAGAACACCGAGGAATGTGATGTGGTTTGGAACAACTTTGCGATGCTCCATCTCCTGAAAGAGCAGCAGAGCATCGGTTGCACAACCATGTTTTGCATGACTGGAGATCATTGCAGACCATGAGACAACATCACAAGTTTGCAACTCTTTAAAAGTCTGATTAGCAGCATCAATGTCACCTGAGCCAGCATACATGAATATCTGCGCATTAGCACAAATGGTGAATGCACTGAACCCTGACTTTGTGGCATAACTTTGTATTTGCTCTCCTGACCGAGCAACAGCCAGGTTTGCACAAGCGCTCATCACACTTGAAATAGTGAATTGATCCGGCTTTCTTCCATCGTTGAGTAACTCATTAAACAGGCTCAGAGCCCTCTCAAATTGCTCATTCTCCACACATGCTGAAATCATCGATGTCCAGGTGACAATGTCTTGTTTTGGACTAGAATGGAAACATCTGAAACCATCCTCTATAGAATGCGCCTTTGAATATAAGTCAATCAGTGCACTCCCTATGAACTCTTCGTACTGTAGATGGTATTTGAAAATTAGTCCATGGATTTGCTTCCCTAATTCAAAAGATTCAGTCAAGTTGCAAGCTCTCAGAATACTAGAGAATGTGAACTTTGATGGCAGCATTCCCCTCCTGAGCATTTCGCAAAACAGATGTAATGCTTCACAAGTGACCATGTTATCAATTTCTGTATCCATTCGACTGAAACCAGCAATCATGGCATTGAACACAACAACATTCGGATCAGGTATGAGTTTGAAAACCTTCACAGCCTCATCCAGTAGTCCCTTCTTCGCATACAAGTCAAGCATTGCACTTCCCACGAAAACATCCGAGTCCAATCCAACTCTAACCACACATCCATGTATCACTTTCCCAAGTTCTTTCGAACCACCAAAACTTGAACAAGCCTTAAGAACACTACCAAGAGCAAAAGAATTCATTTTCACTCCCGCTCGATGCATTCGAGCAAAAAATCTCTGCGTCTCCTCAATCAAACCAATCCGAACAAAAGCCGAAATCAACGAATTCCATGAAACATCATCCAACTCATCCGAAGAATCAAACACACGCCAAGCCCGATCCAAATCACCACATTTAGAGTACATGTCCATAAGCGAATTTGTCAAAAAAGCAAGCTTTGACAACCCACAAACCACAATCAATCCATGAACCATCTTCCCCACATTCACCTCCCTCATCCTAGCACACACACTGAGAGCACTAGCATAACTAAACTTATCAAGCACAACATCACAATGCCTCATCGTAATAAACACATCAAAAGAATCATAACAAAGACCAATTTGGAAATAACCAGAAACAATCGAGTTCCAGGACACAACATCTCTCTTAGGCATTACATCAAATAGGTGGCGGGCACTTACCATATCACCACATTTGCAGTACATGTTGAGAAGATTGTTCTGAAGGAAAAGGCATGGTTTGGGTTGAGATTTGATCAAATGGGCATGAATGGACTTACCATGGATAAGGGAAAAGGATGAGGAGAATGATTTAAGGAGTTCTATGTAGGCTGCTGAATCAAATGGGGATTTGAGGAAGGATTGAGGAGGCATTTGGGATTGGAGAGAAGTAGAGAAGTTGAGGCGCTCTGAGATTCCAATGAGGAATCTGGAAGAACACTGCATTTCAGCAAAAAGTTGAGTGGAGTTGCAACAAAGAAGGATTTCTTAATTTTCTCAAAATCTTTGATTTTTCAATCAAAAGGAATGAATTTGTTCTTCAGTGTTTTTATGCATGCATGAGCATGCAAATAGAATTATCTAAATTGTTTTTTTATTTGATTGAGAAAATAAATCTTTGATAAAAAGTACTTGAAAATTGAAATACAATTAAAAGGATAGTTTTAGGTGGTTTTTTTTTTTTTTATTCTGCATAACAAAAACATCAGTTTTAGAACTCTTTTTAAATTTTTAGAAAATTAATAAACCCGCTAATTTTGATTCATTGTTGCCCCTAATTATGAAGATATTCATCTTAACAAAAAAATAATTGAATGAAAATATCAATTTTAATCTGTCCTCAATCAATTTGCCATGTCAGTGCCATTTCATCTCAGAGACATTAAAATAAAATAAAATGATCTCAAATGGTGACAAAATGAGAGTTTTGAGTATTTAGGAGCTTGAAGACAGAAGCAGTGCAGCCCAGAACAACTTAGAAGAGACTATTTCACTGAACTCAGGGTTCATAACAGACCCAAAAAGGACCATTTACTGACTGACTAATGTAGACCATACTAAAACCAACAAAGGAACAAAGCACACACACTGGAAACTCTCCTTTTAAGTGTGTATATCACCAGCCAAATGACTTCAGATTGAATACTGAGGTTTAGAAGATCCCTGTATAAGAAGAGCAAAAATAATCTTTAGGAATGTACTTCTGAAGCAAGAAGTAAATTATGCAAGTCATCCACAATAACCAAAAGTGTAATGGGTGAGAAAAGATTAACACAATATAGTTAGAATTATTGTGAGCATTATAACATAACTCAAACCCATACTGCTGCTACCAATAGGACATCTAAGAAATATGATAAATAAAGAAATCAACTCAGCTTATAACAAAAACATTAACAAACTCTAACTCACTAAGGTCATTATCATCAAGTACTAAAAAACACACTCTTCTCTTCATTATGATGCTAAGAGTGATTTTACTAACAATTCATAAAGAACTAGTGTATATATTCCTGTCACATAATGAATAAGTTCCCTGTAAACACAATGTAACCATGATACCTTCAGTAAAACAGCTTTCTAATAAAAGTTCATAATTTACTATGATGACATTATAACCACCATCATCAAATTTCACCACTGAGTCACTGACTCAAGCAAACAAACAGGGAACAGAAGTTCCTTACTTGCAAAATTCACTGTCAGCAAACATTATCAGAAATATACATTTTGAATGTCTACCACGAATGTGTGATATAAGTTATCCTATTGACAACCATATACCAAGAAAAGAGAAGAAGATGATAAAATCAGAAGGCAATAAATGAATAGATGTGAAGAGGTTATACCTGACAACAAGTTCTATGTTCTAACAAAGAAGCACACTAGCTCTGCCCATGACCAGAACCTGACCCTTGCCCATAGCCATATCCTGCTTCTTCCCTCTTCTCTTCACCAAAACCACCTGAGCCTTGTCTGAAATCCCCACTGTACCCAGGTCCTGACCCCTGTTGGTTACCAGGGCCTGATGATCCCTGTTGGTAGCCTCCGCTATAACCAGGGCCTGATGATCCCTGTTGGTAGCCTCCGCCATAACCAGGGCCTGATGATCCCTGTTGGTAGCCTCCACCATAGCCAGGACCTGATCCCTGCTGGTTGCCTCCACCATAGCCAGGACCTGATCCCTGTTGGTAGCCTCCACCATAACCAGGACCTGATCCCTGTTGATAACCTCCACTGTAACCAGGACCTGATCCCTGTCTGTAGTCACCACTAAACCCTGGGCCAGATCCTTGCCTGCTATCCCCAGAATATCCCGGGCCTGATCTCTGACCATAATCTCCAACACCTGGGGAACCAGCATATCTTTGATCTCCTGCTTGACCTTGAGAGGCAAAATTTCCTCCTTGATTAGGATCTCTTGAATATGAAGGCATCGGATCTCTCCTCATTCCCTGATTGGCATCACCAAAGTCTCTAGCCTGCCCAGGAGGACCAAAATCCCTCCTATCACCTGGTGGACCATAGTTCTGCTGAGGAGCATAGTTTCTTCCGTCTCCTTGCATGGGTCCCTGGCGATCATAAGGTTGCCTTCCTTGAGGCATTGGCCTTGCGTCCCTTGGGCTATCATACCTTGGCCGATCATAATTCCTGTTTCTATCACCATATCTTCCTTGTCTGCCATATTGAATTGGGGGAGGTCTAGGAGTAATAACTCCATTATCATACTTATCACCTGGAAGTTTTCAATAAAACACTAAAACAATCCATCTTTGATATTTATAAAATAAATAAATAAAAGATGATCAAGAAGCAACAAACCTCCATACTCCTTGTTCACAGGATCAATGTAAGAGTCCGGCAGCACAAAGACAACTCCAGGCAATCCTGATTCCAACAAACAAAACCACAAGCATTAACCTCACAAGCAATTCACTAGTATGCACAAAACTGCTGGAATAGGTTCTCCTGTTCCCTTTCAAGACTCACCTTTGAACTTTTCAGACTCCTCCTCGGACACCATTACTTGAAAACCTTGATAAGTAGTGGTACTACAGGCATACATCTTCTTCTTTGCCTCCTCTACACTGCAACCCACAATCCCAAACATTAACCTAATCTATTAAAAAAATACACACACAAATCTAAACAATTTATCAAGTTAAAGGCTAAAAATTAGCAGAAAAAGGCTTACGAAGATTGTTAAAATCAGATTCTCAATGAACAATTATAAAGATTTTTAAAAAAATGGCCATTTCCCAACAATCTGAAGATTCAAACCCCAAGCGAGCGAAAACTACTGTACAACAACGAAAATGTCTCAACTTCGGAAATTAGAATTACCTTCCAATAACTTTAGCGGCAGTCTGGACGTAGGTCTCGACCATCTCCTCCGGCGTGGGCTTGGGGTCCTTCGGGAAGTCCATGGTGATGAGCCAGTGGTTGTAGTCACACCCTTCGAATAAGATCTCATCCGGTTTGATCTTATCCTCTTCTCCACCTTCCCACCTCCGGATCTCCACCGGGATCGACGACCGGAAGGAGCGAACCTGGGTGATGGGCTGAGAGCTAGGATTTCCGAGAAGGGAAGATCGTAGAAGGGGTTTCAGGAGAGGGGGACAAGAAGAAGACAAGGAGGAGGAGGAGGAGGTGAGAGGAGGATGATGGATGAGGGAGGAGGAGAGCGCTATGGCTCGACGAAGGCGAAGGACGAGCGCCATGGCGGAATGGCTCTAGGGTTTTAGCTAAGAGGACGATTGAAGAAGAGAGAAGGGTTAAAGGGTTTTTGAGGACTTCCTAATAACGGGTCGGATTCGTTTGTTATTGAATCCGGATCCGTTAGTATTTATTTTGAAAGAAAATAAATAAAATGACATAAATGAAATAAACCAAATAAAAAATTAATAAAAACTGGCGATTTTACAAAGAGGTAGTTAAAAAATTAATAGGCATGGGAAATAATTTTTTAAAGAAAATAAAAGCAAAAAATGCACTTATAAAACACTTCACACAAGAAAGGAGCACTTTGATAATTATGTTTTAAATGAAATTTATTTTTTATATTTTATACTTTTATGCTTTATTGTTATAGTGAAATCTTCCGTATTTTGTAGATAATTCCATAATTTTTTAATAATTGTATATAATTTTCTAAACTCTTTATTATTGTTTTAAATGTAATTAATAAAGATTTAAAGAGAATAAAATAAGAGGTATAATATTTGGGATAAGAATTGTTATTGTTTTGGATAAAAATTGAAATTCTGTTCAATCTCTATGAGGACATCAAAGCATTGCTTTAAATTATGCAATTTTTTTTTAATATAGCTAATGTATTTGATCCATCCTTGAGCTCGGGTATTATACGCACATTTGAAACTTTCATTAATGTATATGAAGAAAAAAAAAAGTAAAATTTTAATTATTTGTTTCAAAATTGAATGCTTTCTTCCCATGGAAAATACTCTCATACTGAATAAACTTAAGTTTGGAGGCTAAATTATTAAAAACAATTTTGATTTATTTATCCACCTTTTTCTTTTGATTTTAGAAAAAAAATTTCTCCAATGAAGGATTATGATGGAAGGGCAGATAGACCCAAAATTAATAAAGCTTCCATGGATAAATAATTTTTTTTTAACAAGTATTTTTTGAGAGCTCTATATCATTTTTTTTTCCTCCGTTTTCATTTATTGTCGAGTCACTTACTTATCTCATATTGTTTTGATCGACTTCTAGTTTATTATTTGCCATATTCTAGTTTAATTCATTGTACTTGTTGTCTTTTTTAATACATTTTGTGTGATTTATTTACAAATAAAAAAAAAATAAAAAAGGGTTGAGAATACTCTCATGTCATTGTTTTCAAAGAAGCATTCTTTCTAAATGGTCTTCCATGAGTTGAATCAAACAAAATTGAAAGAAAAGTGTATTATCTTAATATTATCTATTATTTGATCAAATACATCCAAAAAAATATATATAAAAAAAAAAGAAAAAATAATCGTCGCCTGAGAGATTCGAACTCTCGCGGGGAAACCCCATGTACTTAGCAGGCACACGCCTTAACCACTCGGCCAAAGCGACTTTTTTATATATCCCTAGAAAAGTAATCATATAATTATATATTTATGCTCTCTCTAGAAGAAGTTCGCGCTTGCGCTGCTCTGAAGACGTAGCCATGGAGAAAGACAGCAGCGCCCAGAGAAGCAGAAGAAGAGAGCTCGAAACCCTAGTTCTCCAAAGGGTCCAAGAGGTCTCCTCTGCGATCGCCGCTTCCAAGCACGTCGATGAAGTTATCCTCGCCCTCAACTCCCTCGCCCTCCTCCTCTTCCCCATTGATGTCTCCCTTGTCTCCGGTTCGTATTCTTCTCTTTTGATCTTGTTTTCCAATTGATTTTAAAGTTATGGATTTTTCCTTCTCGTAATTGAATTGGATGAATGTGCTTGTGAATGCTCAGCTGTTCATTCTGATGGTTTTGCAGGTTGTCTCGATGTGCGCTACCGAAGTCATGTATGTTTTTAGTTCAAACTATGAATTATTTTTCCTTTTAATTCAATGGTATTTCCTTCTGTTTTCTTGGTAGATTGATTTTTGGTACAACCTTCGCCAAAAATTGCATGTTTTCTTAATGTGATTTTGATCGCTGCTATTTGATTTTTCGTGCTTGAATTATGTTTTGGTATTCATTTTAAGAAGAAAACACTTTCATGAAATCTTTTTGCAGGTATTTGATACTAAAGTTCCCACTGATGCTGAAAGGGATGAGTATTGGCATGTTTTCTACTATGGAGCAGCATTTCCGACAACATCTAGGATATTGCTCTACAGTAAGCATATGCTGATACAATTACTAATGTGGACTTTAGTTACTCATGGAGTTCATCTTCCTAATTGAATTTGGTTTCAATTTATTGATTTTTTCTGCAACTTCATTTACTTTTCAAAAGAGTTTCTGTAGAACTTATAGTCATCCTTATGCCAGCTGACCGTCTCCTATAGGTATCTTGCTTGGTTTGCATCAGACCTATCATCACTTGTGTTGATGCAAGTCTTTTCAAGAACTACTCTCCTTGTTTCTCTTGAAAGGTTAAAAGCGCACCTTGCTTAGTTTTAAGGTTGTTAGTTGGCAACCTAAATGTCATGGATTGAAGCCAAGGAAATAGGATCTTGTTTGCTTCAACATAGGCACATAACTGAACTATTTTAGCAGAGAAGGCTCAATGCATTCTAGTTTACTTTGAAGTGTTAATATAATTCCAATGATTCAGAATGTGTTGGCATATGACCAATCATAGATTGAGAAGAAGATAACACCTATTCGTACTCTAAGATACCTAGTATCTCTTGCAAATAAGCAAAAGATTGCAATTTATGCTACAAAAAGAGAGCTTAATCTCGTCACTATCATATTCAATGGCCAGTACTAATCAGGCAGGTCAATTTTGTTGCCAAGCTACTAGTTTTAGTATCTAGCTGCTGGCTTGTAAGTTTTGAAAAGCTTGAACAATGGGTTGTGTTTACATGGTATGCTATTTTGTCTATATGTCAACTAGTTTGAGAGCCTTTCTGACTAATTGAACATTCCGTTTGATTAATCTTGTTTGCAGATGTTGCATCAATTTGGCTAGCTCAGTTTCCAGTCTCAGCACAGAAGCTTGTATTTGATTCGTTTTTTATTAAAGGACCTCCAGATGAAATCCTGCAGGCTCTAGTTCCTGGTTTGACGCGAAATGGAACTAATGATGCTGACCATAATGCTGTATGTGCAAATATTGAAAGGTTGTAGGCTCCCATGTTGTGATATTTATTGATTTTCAGTTTTAGCATAACATAACTTTATGTATACTAGTTAGGGTGCCATGGATGTTTTACTTAACTTTTGTGGGCAAGTCTTGCAAATTTATATGCACGCATATTTATGCCTAAAGCATTTGCTTTTTGTCACAACTTCACCATAATAGGATCTGTTTTATAAGTTTGTATGCTTGTGTCCTTATGGGTGTATGAGATAAGTTGTAGATTTCCACTTGGCATCCTTCACACCTTTCCTTGCCTCTTCCCATTTGAAATTGTGCCTTCTTAATGCTTTCATTATCATTCTTTGTTTATTTATTAATTTTTTTTTTTTATTACTGGCCCTCTTCTCCACCAATCACTTTCTTGACAATTTCTCTTTTGACAACCATTCTCCTTTTGCGGAGGTCGTTTACCCATATTTTTCATAATTGTGTACTTCTGTTTTCTCCATGCAAGCATGTTTATGGTAGTCCATGCGTTGACTTCTACATCTGTCTTACTTGTTTATATAGCTCATAGCATCTTTCATCAAACAATAATTTTTTGGTTCATCAAACTTATGTCAGGTTATTGGTATTGTGCTTGCTTGAAAATAAAGGAGTTCAGGATATGGTCACGTCAGTTTTAGTGGCAAATAACAGTGGTGAAGATGTTCTTCAACTCATTAAACCAAGAGATTTGACATTCATATCCATGCTGGCACAAACGCTTGCATCCATACCTGACAAAGCAAGAGTGAAGGCTTCGTCTGTGTTGTCATCACAGTATCCTTTAAGCTTTAATTAAGAGATTGATTTGAAATGTAACATGAATAATATTAAAAGATGGCTTAATCATTGCCTGAAAGGTGACTTCATATACATTAAGTGAAGTTTCCATTTGCTTGACTATCATTTTCTTGTGTATATTCATTAAATTTCATATGACAGAAGTAACTTGACCTAGTTTTAGGTGATGGATATCTCACACACACAAGTGAAAATTGGATATTCTGGTTATTCGCCTTGTGCACTTGCTTATTTCATTTAGTGGCCATATGTTCTTGTTGGATATCATATGTCACGTGTGAAAAATTTGACATATTTTAAGTTTTACTATGGTTTTTTATGTTATGTCATCCTCTCATCTCTCTCTGTGAATTTCAAGCATCTTGAAGTCTGAACAAATCTTATTATTTAACTGTAGATAACCTACTAATGATATCAAGTGTGGAAAATTGAACTTTAGGTATTATCTTACATCATTATATATGGAAGTACATAATTGGCCTACCTTTCTCCAATTATCTTGTTGTTATATTAAATGCTGTTTAGTAGGAATGATACTTTAAATTGCATGAGGAACATATAAGATTGAATTTGGTACTTCATATGGTGTCTTCAAGATTGAATTTGGACACTCTTTTTACATGGAAGGATGTGTCCCACTCTAACTGTGTTCATGTTTCTTGCTTCATTTTTTCCTGAAATTGTGTTTTACTTTGACTATTTAATAAGCAAATTCTTCCAGCAAGTAGTCATACAACTTATGGATGGAGCTGCAGAAAGAGCTATAAATTTTCCTCATAGAGCAGATGGCTTAGATGAACCTACTACTGATTCAGCATTTTTGTTTGTTGGTGAAACCTTTTCACGAATTTGCCGACGTGGATCTACAGGTACCAGAAGATTTGTTAAGAATTACTTGATGGAAAATGATCCTGATGTTTAAGTTGGTTTCTTCCTTATTTTTCATTAATTAGTAGGACAGTGGCTGATGAGCATGTATCTGCAGGTATAGATTAGAGCAACTTGGGTGATGTTCATCCTGCTAAACTTTGAAAACTAGCATCAGACCCTTGATTTGTTGGTTAAAAAACTATCATTTGATGGAAAAATGTGAAGTTGGATGGCTCCAGAGTGTCTGGAAAAAGTGGCCTTCCTTAAGTGTTCTAGAATTCTTATTGTTTGTTATTCATGGCTATTATGGCTGATATTCTGTTTTTCCTCTGAATTCCTTAATTTAGTTCCCAGTTTGTCAACTTGTGTCTTTCTCCGTTTAATTACTACTGGAGATTAAGGTTCTTTTCTCTTTTGGGCTTTTGGGATTGGTATTAGGTAACAGGGGAAGTGACTGTTAAACCATTCACATATATGTTTTAGGTAATTTAGGAGATGTTCATTTAGGACGCATTTTTGACTTAAAAACTTTGGTGCAAATTTTGAAAGGCTGCTGGATACTGTTGAAACTTGCAGCTTTTAGGGTTTCCGTAAAGCACATCATTCATAAAAGGATTTTTTTTTTTTTTATATTGTTTCTCAGATATCCTGGTGGCTGAATTGATACCTAGGCTTCTTAAACATGCTCAGCAGTGCTCATTGTTGGATGGTGACTTCACTGCTCTTGACTTGGTTCACTCACAACCAGAAACGCTTTTCTGGTTGAAGATAATGGAAACAATCAGAGATCAATATACTGTGGAGAGATTATCTGATAGCTTACTACATCAGCTATCTCGGCGAAATACAAGTGACAGAGAAGCTTTCTTGACTCTTTGGTTGTTGTTCAGTCAGTTGTTTAAACATCACATTGGCATGAGGTGAGATAGCACTTTGCATTATACTTTTTAAATAAACTATTTGTCCATTATCCACGACTGCTAAATCTTTTCTGAATTATCAACCCTAGCATAGCATTTTTTTTTTGTTCATGCTTCAAGGAGTTGAATAGACATCCTTACGTCTATTAATATTTTACTTTTTCATATATATTAGTAATTTAAAAACTCCAATGAGGCCTTGATGAATACCTATGCATTAGTCAATTTTGTTGTGGCCGAACTTGCTTACATAATCAAATAGTAACTTACTTGCTCATGGATGCTTTTCTCATAAGGAATTAATAGCAGCTGAACTTTGAGGATGGATTTTCTGATAATTAATCATGTTATAATGAGGTGTGCATTCTGCACCTGGTTGGGTGGTGGTCTGACTACTAATTGTACCTGCAATTTTGCTTTTATTTTATTTTATTTTATTTTTTGTACACTGGACGTAAGTTTAATCTCAACATCCTGTGAATTTGTGATGAAATCTGCTTTATATGCATTATATAAGTGCCAGGACCCTATTGTAGCGTTACATAAATTGCAATTGGATGATGTATCTCAGTTGATACCACCTGGGTGCATAACGAGTTTATTTGAAGACCTTGTCCATATGTGTAGTGGCCAAGAAATGAGATGGTTGTTTTCTCAGGTTTTGTACTGTATTGAGAAAGAGTGAAATGGATTAAGGGGCAATACATTTTTCATCTCTTCCTTTGCTGTATGTCTCTAGTTTTTTCTTTAATATGGCCGCATATGTTTTTCAGGAGCATGTTCATTGACAAATTTCTGTTCGCGAAAGTATTTCCTATTTGTTGCCTGAGATGGATTCTTCAGATTTCTGTTTTCAATAGCTCGCCTTATGCTGATGTACATATGGATCAGAAGAGGGAAGGCTTCTTAGATATAGTGCACCGTCTGGCAAGCACTTGGTCTAGACGTGAATTTACTCAATCTGTTGCCATAGAGCAGCAAGCTTGTATCCTTTCTTGGTATAAATTGATGCTGCATTATATTTTTTAATGTTTATAGTTCCTTAAGTGAAACACAGATATTACAGCAGCTCTTGGTTTATGTTTGGAGAGAATGACTAAGCGTGAACTAGAATCAACGAAGGATGTACTACATTCGATCCTCCAAGGAGTCAGCTGTAGTTTTCCATCTCTTAAGTTTGTCTTATCATGATGATGCTTCTATAGTCTTGTTTCATTTCTGAACTATTAGTCCTCTTTGACAGGTAGACTAGAGAGCCCTATTCATTTAGTTCGGAAAATGGCTAGTTCTATTGCTCTGGTGTTCTCTAAGGTTGTTGATCCAAAAAATCCCTTATATCTTGATGATGAGCATTCTGAGACTGTTGATTGGGAATTCGGCCTTATCCCCCTAAGAAATGAGGTTGGGACACCTTTTCCTGCAAATAGAGGTGACAAGAATGAATCAAAATCTTCTTCCTCTAGAAAAAAGAGACACAACGGCCACGCTAAGGGGAAGAATGTGATCGGTGATTTTGTCCGAGATGATAGCAATTTTTCAAGGTTCAGTGATCCTGATAAAGTCATTGATCCAGCCTTGATCAACAGTGGAACCCTTTATAATAATGGAGATGATGAAGAAGAAGATGATGATGACAGCAAGAATTCTGAAGCTTCAAGTGACTCATCATTGCAGCCATATGATTTAACTGATGATGATTCAGATCTGCAGAGAAAAATCTCACAGATCGGTGAAATTTGTGCAGCATTAAGGAAGCCTGATGACGCAGATGGTGTAAGTTCTTATTTTCATCTTCATCTTCTCTGTATCTGTTATAACTCTCACCATGCTTATTCTTGTTGTTATACATTACAGGTGGAAAGAGCACTCAGTGCTGCTGAAAGGCTTGTCAGAGCATCACCTGATGAACTCCGTCATAGTGCAGGTGATCTTGTTAGAGCATTAGTGCATGTGCGTTGCTCTGATATTGCAATTGAAGGAGAGGAAGATTCTGCTGAAGACAAGAGACAAAAAGCACTAGTTGCTTTGCTTGTCACAAGCCCATTTGAATCTTTGGATGCTGTGACCAAATTGCTTTATTCACCAAATGTGGATGTCAGTCAGCGTATTCTGATAATTGATGTCATGACTGATGCAGCGCTAGAGCTTGCTGATTCTAAAATCATGAGCGTGGAGCATCATCGAAGGAATTTGATTTCTACTGTTTCTGGGACTCAGCCATGGTTTATTCCTAATAGTAAAGGGCCTAGTGGCGCTGGCCCTTGGAAGGAGATCTTAGAAACTGGAACTTCACTAAATTGGTCACACCGTTATGAGCGAGAACTCCCTTCTAGACCTGGCCAACTGAAGATGGGAAAATCTCGTAGATGGAGTATCCGGACAGCAAAGGATAACATACAGGAATGGTCAAAAAATAAATTTCCTTTGTATGCAGCCGCCTTTATGTTCCCTGCAATGCAAGAATTTGACAAAGTTAGGCACGGCGTGGATTTACTCAATAGGGACTTCATTGTTCTAGGAAAATTGATTTACATGCTTGGTGTTTGTATGAAATGCGTGGCTATGCATCCGGAAGCATCAGCACTGGCCCCTTCTCTTCTTGATATGTTAAGAAGAAGGTACTCCAAATCTTAATATGATTTTGTTTTAAACCATTTCATTAATGCACTCTTTATATTCACATAATCAATTCTGTCTCTCAGGGAAATCTCACACCATGCGGAGGCATTTGTTAGAAGATCGGTTATCTTCACAGCTTCATGCATAGTAGCAGCTCTACATCCATCATTTGTAGCGTCTGCATTGATCGAAGGAAATGATGAAATTTCAAATGGACTTGAGTGGATTCGCACATTAGCCCTTCATGTTGCTGAACGTGATCCTGACACGGAGTGCTCAACTGTAAGTTCTTCCTCTTTGTGCATGTCTTTTTTGTTTGAATAATGTTTCAGAAATAGGGTATATTGTGGCTATAATTCATCCCCTGAGTACTTATTAGGAAATTTTCCTGAAAACCAAGTGATCTACTTAGCTTTTAATATTCGTCAACTCTTATATATGATTTCACTTCTGAATTCGCACTTTCTACTTCCGAAGATGTGTTTTTCCAGAATATAATGCCTTAATAAATTTTGCTTCCTGTCAACCAAGAATACAAACATCCTTTTCGTTATGATTTCACTTAGGAATTCACACTTTCCACTTCGAAGATGTGCATTCCATGAATGCCCTAATAAATCTTGTTGTCTGTCAATCAAGAATACAGATATGTTTTTCGTATATATTTCGGTACAATTTTAACCTTCTTTTCGTTTTTTGCCGACATTTGTAGATGGCCATGAAGTGTCTCCAACTCCATGCCGAGATGGCTTTACAGACATCCAGATCACTAGAATCTGCAGACTGTTTCAGAACAAAAGCCAGTGCATTATTGCCTTCAAAAACCAATGACATTATCATCCCAAGCTCTAGTATGAAACTCCAACTCTAATAAATAGTAAATACTTAGATATTAATTATTTTTTAATGTTATTATTTTAAATTCTTATAAATATTCCAAGTGGAACTAATATAATTAAAATGCATAGACTTTATAATTGTTAGCCGTGCTTTCACGCCAACTTTTTTGTGTTTTTTTGTCTGTTAGTGCATGTCTTCATGTCTGCAAACACATTGAACGGCACAAAGACAGGGCCAGTAAGATTTCATGCATGTTCTCACGTTGGCCTCTCAAACTGGAAACTCTGGATCTTCTGGCCCTTCACCAGATGGAGTTGTTTGTTTTAAAATAATAAGGGAAAATTACTGTTTACCCTCGATAATTTCAAAACTTCCCAAATGTACTGCGAGTTTTGCATCACTCGAACAACCCTTCCTTTATTGTTTTCACTTCCTTTTTACCCCTGCAGTTATGAAATTCCATCATCGCTTTTAAACCTTTTTGATACATTTTTTTCATTCTTTTCAGATTCCTTTTGCATGTACTCATTTCTTAAAGCAGAGATCTCATTTTTTTAAACAGTAGAACTCATTTCTTAAAATGTAGAGTTCATTTCTTAAATGTAAACCCTCATTTCTTAAAGCAGAAAACTCATTTCTTAAACGAAACATCATTTTTTTAAACATAAAACTCATTTTTTTAAACAAAAACATTAATATTTAAACAGGAAAAACAAATATTTACACGATAAATTAATCCTGGATATAAAAACCAATTAATCTTGGTCACTCGTACATATTTAAATAGAAACAACGATATTTAAGCACTTTTTTAAACGTAAACGCAATATATTAAACGAAACATCAATAGTTAAACAAAGACAAACAAGCATATAAACAGAGAACTCATTTCTTAAAAGCGAGAGCTTATTTTTTTAAACAAAGACCTCATTTTTAAACAGAAACCCTCATTGAGTAGGGGACATTGAGTATCTCATCGTCACCGATCTCGCGTGAACGCTGAGGCTCGAGCTCCGGATCTAGCGAGCGATCTCGAAGCGTGGCATGCTCGTGTGGGGTCTTAAAGGAGAAATCATTATTGGCGTTGGCGATCCGATTGAGCGACGTTCCTCGGCGGTCGGAGTGGTGAGGTCTTCGGTGGCGACGTCGGATAAGACGAGTCGAACTTGAACGGAACCATTCTCGATCGCGAGACCGCAACATGGATAGCAATAAGGTTAGGGTTAGGAATCATTCGGGGTTTGGATCCATGGTGCCTAAGTCGGTGGCGGGAACGGAGGGAGGAAGCGGTGCTCGGGATGAGGGGTTCGATCTCGCCCGTCTTCGCCTTCATCTTCATCGCCTTCCCCGTCGTCGACCTCATCTCTTTCATCTTCTTCGTCATCGACCTCGGGGAAGACCGCATGCTCCCTCGTCGTCGAGCTGAAGGCATCGAAAGGTTGCACTCGTACATATTTAAATAGAAACAACGATATTTAAGCACTTTTTTTAAACGTAAACGCAATATATTAAACGTAAAACATCGATAGTTAAACAAAGACAAACAAGCATATAAACAGAGAACTCATTTCTTAAACAGAGAGCATATTTTTTAAACGGAGACCTCATTGAATAGGGACATCGAGTATCTCATCGTCGCTGATCTCGCGAACGCTGAGGCCGAGCTCCGGATCCGGGCGAGCGATCTCGGCTGGCCCCTGCTCGTGTGGGGTCTTAAAGGAGAAAATCTTTATCGGCGTTGGCGATCCGGTTGGCGACGTTCCCTCGGCGGTCGGAGTGGTGAGGTCTTCGTGGCGACGCTCGGATAAGACGGGTCGAACTTGAACTGGAACCATTCTCGATCGCGGAGACCGCAACATGGATAGCAATAGGGTTAGGGTTAGGGATCATTCCGGGGTTTGGATCCATGGTGCCTAAGTTGGTGACGAGGAACGGAGGGAGGAAGCTGGCCACGATGAGGGGTTCGATCTCGCCGTCTTCGTCTTCGTCTTCATCGCCTTCCCCGCCATCGACCTCATCTCTTTCATCTTCTTCGTCGCTGACCTCGGGGAAGACCGCATGCTCCTCGTCGTCGAGCGAAGGCATCGAAGGTCTGACCTTTTTCTCTCGAACATGAAATCCCATTTTTCATGCTAACGTGACTATGATTGTGAGCCGCATGCTTTGTCTCACCTGCCCGATCCAACTCGCAATAAAGAGATTTTGGGGGTGATAAATACACCACAAAAACTCATTTCTTAAACGAGACCTCATTTTTTTAAACAAAACCCTCATTTCTTAAACAGAAAACTCATTTCTTAAACGTAGACCTCATTTTTTTAAACAGAAACCTCTTTTCTTAAACAGAAAACTCATTTCTTAAAAAGAAAACTCAATTTTTTAAACAAAAAATTCATTTTTTTAAATAGAAAACTCATTTTTTTAAACAGGGAAACTCATTTTTAAAACGTAACCTCATACCTCATATTTTTAAATAGAAACTCATCTGTACTCAAGGGCATTATAGTCAAACCCCATCACACTTGCTATAACTTCCAACGCATGAGGACAATTTCAGTCCAAAAAAATTCCAAATTAACTCTATCAATCACTATTAGATGTTTGGGGGTTTAAAAAAATCATTGTATTCAAAAGGAAGGGGTTTTTGAGGAGTCACGAAAACTAGCAGGGTGTTTTTAGCGATATCAGAACTTACGAGTGTTTTTAGCGATTTACAAATAATAATAATAATAATAATAATAATAATAATAATAATAATAATAATAATAATAAAGAACAAAAGAAAAGTCAGCTTTAGCGCGTTGCGTTACTTGCGTATGAGTTCTGGATAGAGTAGGTCAACTCATGCAAATTTATTTATTAAAAAAAAAATTGAGTTGTGCACATTTATACCACTGCAAAATCCAAAATTACATTTCTTTTATATATATATATATAAATTTATAATATCTAGAATCATTTAATAGTGAATAAAAAAATTAGTGAAGTATTTTTTTTTTTAATGATTTTTATGTGTGTTTTTCATATATAGTTTCCGCTTAAATAAATGATGTGAGTTTTTTTATAAAACTCTCAGTGTTTCATACCATTATGTAAGTCAACGAACAAATATATACTAGATTATAATTATTTATTAATAAATGAATATTTTAAAAAAAAATATTCGTTTGAAGACGGTGAAAAAGAGTACCATAAAATAATTTAATGTTTAAGAAAAATGAGCAATGGTTAACTATGAGAAGGGATATATATTCATAAATCTCAAACTTTCAATGCCATACAAGAAAAGAGAGAACTTTATGAATGTATGTGGAATATATGTTTAAAAAAAAATTCAAAAAATAAATTGAATTACAATGTTATAAAAGACAAATTGATCTACATTTGATAAACAATAAACTCTCATGGGTAAGTCCCAAATGAAAAAATATCCTCAAGATGAAAGAATGCTTCTTCCCATGAAGAAACACTATCAAAAGGATCAACCCAAGCAAAACTAGAACCCTCAGTGTCATCCACTGAAATGGATGTACTGCAACTGCTTGAATGGTTTGTAACTTGAGCTTTCATCTCTAAACCATCAACCGAATTTTTCGTATTTAGATTTGAGCTCTTTTCTTGAACTGCATCATCTGCTCTGGGTTCTGCAATAGGATTATGTGTCACTGGATCCAATCCAAGAAGTTTCAGTTTCTTTTTTATTCTTGTATTCCAATGGTTCTTGATTTCATTATCTGTTCGGCCGGGAAAATACGAAGCAATTTTTGACCACCTGAAACATGAGAAACATTTAACTTACGAAGGATTTAGTGTTTGCTGATAAGTTTTTCATGTCGAAGGAGATACCTGTTACCGAGGCGAGCATGGAGTTCAATGATCTGATCCTCTTCGGCTTCAGATATATCCCCTCGCTTAAGATCAGGACGGAGATAATTCGTCCATCTTAGTCTGCAACTCTTCCCACATCTCTTCAAACCTTAATATTCAAACACAAGTTAATATATATATACACACAAGTTAGAACACGAACAAAGTCCAAAACAATAAATTTGCATGCATGAGATAGGAGAGACCAGCAAGCTTTGGAACTAATCGCCAGCATTGAATGCCATTGTTGAGGATGAAGCTGACGAGCTTCTGATCTTCGTCAACCGTCCATGGACCTCTCTTCAACCCTATCTTATCACAGCAT
Source organism: Dioscorea cayenensis subsp. rotundata (assembly GCF_009730915.1). Lineage (NCBI taxonomy): Eukaryota > Viridiplantae > Streptophyta > Magnoliopsida > Dioscoreales > Dioscoreaceae > Dioscorea > Dioscorea cayenensis. Next base: position 73,658 of record NW_024086423.1, on the reverse strand, counting down.
GGTTGTCTTCCCATTCTAAGAAACTCACTCTCCAAACAAGCAAACAAACAAAGTATAACAGAGTAGAAGAAGCTAGCATTTGAAAGACTATTTATAGAAGAATGCCATGATGTGAATCAATGCAGTATAGATGCTGCCAGATCATGGCTTGTTTAAGATAATGAAATGTATGTTTGAGGGCCACATGATTGCTATGAAGTCAGTCAAGATATAGTTTTTTTTTAAAAAAAAAAAAAAATTGAGACAGGAAACTCTCTCCATGAATAGGCCGCGTTCAATATGAACTCCTTGAACATGGACATTTCTGCACCTGTTTTCTGATTGTTATTTCAATAGTCAGAGATAGAGATGCTTGACCATCATTTAAGCCATATATATATATATATATATATATATCACACCAAAATTTTCGGAGCATATGATCATCAGAAATTACTCGGGCAAAATGAAATAGGAAAAGTAATATTCAAAAATTACATATATGAGCAAGAAGAAACGGATTACAACAAGCTTACATTGTTGGATTGATCATTCATATGGACAGGTTTGCAGGGCTTAACATTACTAATGATATTATCATTTCAGGCCCTCTGATCAAATCCATGGTTGATGAGGCTTTGCTTCTAGCTCTAGCTCTCGACCCTACAAAAGGAATGACCTATCTAGATCAGCAAAGCTAGATGAAATTATAATGTAGGTGCCTCGGAAGATATTGCCACTTATCCATATGAAGTTATAACTGAGGCCATGATTACCATTGGAATACTCAGCTTAATGGTTGGTTAAAGTTATGATAGTTATCACCATATGTTTATGAGAAATATTTTGTGCAAAGAAAGGCAGAAGATCGATTTTGGTTTACTGAAAGAGGGCGGATGAATCTGAATGTGATTCTCAAAACTTACTGCGATTCAGACTCTGGTTCACTGCTAGACACCGCCGACAAGGAAGTAAGTTTCCCAAATGATTCTTTTGCACCACTTGTCGCTTCACCAAAGAAGTCCTTCACTTTATCAATGACAGTTTTAAGCTCCTCTTGTGGAGGTAGCTGAAACAAAGTTAAAATGTTATGACAAGCTTAAAAAAAATATGATCAGGTGTTTCAAGAAATTAGAGCCAAGGAAAATCAATATTTCATCTAGAAACCTGAAGAAGACTGGTTTCATTGGTTCTAGCCATAGACAAGTTAAATGTGCAAAGTTACATTGGACACTTCAATATCTGAATTGCCCATGGTAACGACATGCATAAACCGATTGCCTTAGTCCTCTCTGAAACCTTTATACAAATTTGATTCCTAATGAAATCCTTTGCCTATCCATATTCAGTCTCTGTTAAGCTACAGCCCAATGAATTGCATATTTGCCACTATAAAAATCAAATAATATAACAGCTAAGTCCCTGAAATCATGATAAATAAGAAGGATGGAGAATTGCAGACGAAGCGATGTGAACATTGTGAAGTGCTTACAATTAAATAAACCAGGTTGCTCTCTTTTCTGGTCACTTTAGGGACTCTCATGAATCATAAAAATTCCCAATAAATAAATGACAGCAGTATCATGGATAGAAATTATAAACTAACAAATTTGAATATCTAAATACAAGCTGACAAAACCATGAACAATGGCTGCCTGGAAAGTAAAAGAAAGCAAGAAAACCACTGACTCTTAAACATATACAACATAAGAACTAAGACTAAAAAATTAAATGACAGGGAAACATACTTCAATAACATCAGATGTAGAAAGTGCAGCTCTCACGTTGCCATTTACCTACATACATTTGAGGAAAGGAATTAATTAAAATTGCAGATAAATTTTAACACCCTTCGTGAGAGAACTCAAGAACACCAGAACCACTAGTTATATACACTGCTGCTTACCACAAGCTTATATCCATATCTAAATGAAGGAGCTGTCCGCAACACACGAAATTGCTTAAATGCTGTCTTCTGTATATCCTTCTCATCCTGATTGAATGCAGTACACAATATCATAAAATCAGAGCCAAACAGAGAAGAAATTCAAGTAAACAAACCAAGACTTAAAAAAAAATAAAATAAATCATTTTGATAAATTCCCACACACAATCAATCATGAAAGGCCATAGTAAAACATTACTTTGTAAATAACAGCTGCAAGATTTCTGGCAATGGTGTCTTTATAAAGATACTTGCCAAGAAAATTATCTTTAGCAGCAACCATGATTTTTGCCGTTGTACCACCAGTTACCAGAGTTAGTGGGTACCAAAGATACACCTGAAGATCAATATATATATATATATATATATATAGATATATATATATAAAAGATTCATCTTTCTCTCTCACACAGATGACAGTAACTGAAATCAAACAAAAGAATAATTTTGGAGATAGAGAAGAGAAGGGAAAGTACGTTGGAGCTGCGGATAAAGATGACGAACTTGGGATTGCCGTCATCCTCGATCTTAGGGAGAGGAGGGGGAGGAGGGCGCTGGAACTGGCGACCCATCATGCCCTTCTTTCCCTTGGCTTCTACTACCAGTGCCCTGCCTGGCTTCTCACCACCATTCCTTGAGCTACTGCTGCTGCTGCTCCTGGAGCGAGTTGGGAGTGGAGATCCCCGCAAGAAGGCATCTTCCTGGAGTCTCGCCGAGAGAGGGATGCGAACTAGAGCGCGCACAGCCATCCCCACCTCCATGGCTACTCTCTCTCTCTCTCTCTCTTTCTCTTATCCAAAACTGAGAGTTTTGGCTCAGAGTTTGTTTGGTGACTTGGGATTCAAATGGGCCCCACTCTTATGGGCTTATTTCTGGTGGGCCCATTAAGCTTTTGTGGTTCTGGGCTTCTGGCTGGCTCTGCTGGTTTAGCATCCACCACCGTTTCAAACTTTGCGGAAAACACCCTTGGTTTTAAGAAACTACAAATGGGTCCCTGGACTGTTATTGCAAATATTTTGAATAACACCCTGTCTTTTTTGAAATCACAAATAGATACTCCATGACAAATTTTTATAAAATAGCCTTTATTTTATGGAATTACAAATTAGTTCCTGGACTACACTCTTTTTCCACATTTTTCAAATAACACACCGTATTTTATTAAAATCATAAACACCTCCTTTACCATAAAATTTACAACATAAAACAAAGTTCATTAAAAAAAAAAAATTTAAAAAACCACTCAAATACTCATACTTATTTATTATTTATTTATTTGATAATATAGATAAATAATACAAACACACATTTTTTTTATTATTAATAAGTAATCAAACTGTTTGACTTTATACATTAAAGTCAAACACCTTAAAACTGAAAACAAAAGCAAAGCAAGCAGCTCTTATTCCCTCACAGTTCACACAGTCTTTCCATGCAAATCAACAACATAATAAGTAATTAATCTCTTAACACTTCCAACAAGAAGCAGCAATAACAGGCTTAGACTTCCAACCAAGCACCAAACAACCCTTCTCTTCACCAACAGTAAACCCCTCACAACTCACCACCTTCACCAACCACTCCTTCACCTCCGAGACAACCTTCACCGGCGCCGGCTGAAACCCAGCTCTACTCATCCTCCTCCTCCACTGATCCACTCTCTCATGTCTCTCCACTCTCCCTCCCCCTTCACAACTCACTATATTCTTTATCTCCTCTCCAAAGTAAAACTGCTCCATCTTCGCTCTCTTTGTGTCATACTTTGGCATCATCACATCAAGCGAGTCAAATATCGCTGAGTAATAATGCAATGCCTCCATAAACCTCCCAAGAAAAAATGGCCCATTGTGACTTGAATCCTGTTCAACAAGCACTAACACTCTTGGTGCTAACTCATGTATCATTTGAAGCACTGTGTTTAGTGCTCCACGGCTTTCTTTCACAACACAGTGCAGTTGTAGTATGCTATTCACTGCCAAAACCTCTCCTTCTCTGATGTTAATTTGTTCTGGTTTTAAGTTTTCTAAGTTGGTAGCAATAACAGAGAATTCAAGGTTAATATTAAGTGTATGAGCATAAGACTCAAGCTCGGTTCCGATGATGATCAGCCGGTCGGTGTTCGACCCGACTGCGGTGATGCGCACACGGCGAAGGGCCGGTGAACGTGACGCGAGGCTTTGCAAAAGCTTACGCCATTGATGACCATGAGCCAAGCCCAAAGTCATGCCAAGGTCCACAATGTGAACCAAACTCTCTCCCTCAAAGGCTTCCAAAATGGCCGAGTTCGCCACGAAGTGACCGAACTGGATGTATGGGCATGTGTCGTAAACCAGGCTCAATGCTTCGTCCCACTCGACCGTCGTTGTTGTTGTTGCTGCTGCCGCCGCACGCGAGCCGCACGCACCTATCGGTTGAACCAACATTAAACGATCAACCAAGCCTTGGACGAAACAAGACGCGACACGCTGGAATGAAGTACCGAACACCATCGCTTTCGCGCGTAGCTCGGTTAAGAGTATCGAGGCCTGAGCACGGTCTCGGCACGCCACTGCCTCAGCGCATGAGATCAATTGCTGAACTAATTGCATGCCATTGGTGCCATCACCAGAATCATAATTCTCAATGTTAATTGATGCATCAACAGCTTCAGTTGCCCAGAATCTTTGCTTGTAAGTTCCGATGTGATCTCGAAACCGGAGCTTGCGTGCACCATTAATGGTTGGTTCATTGCGTTGAGCTTCTGCAACTGGAACTTGAACTGGGTTGGATGAGGTTTTGGGTCTCTTGTTGTTGAAGTCCCAAGTGGAGAAAGAGAGGTCCAAGTTACTAGTGGGAAGGAGGGAAAATGGATAAGTGGATAGTTTAAACATGTTAAGGTTGAGAAGATTGGGTTGATCATCTTCATTGTATGATTTGCAGTGAAGGCCAGGATACATTGATCTCTTGCTTTGATCTATATCTCTTTGATCAAGAAGAAGATGCAAAGACCCTCAAAGCATCACTCATTGTATGTATTTATACAGTAATTCAAATGAATATATTCATTGTATTTAAAAGCAACAAAGAGAAAAGATAAAAGGCATAGTACAAGGAACGTTAATAACAAGAGGTTGGATGAATTGATAGCATAGAGCTAGAAAGGTAGCTAAGCTTAAATGGGTTGTTCCCTTGAGTTATGGCACTAAGCAAATAAAGAAACATAGATCAATGGGAAAAGCCATTAATGGGACCACATAAATCACAAGATAATTAACAATGGAAAGATACAATGCTGGCCTAGTGGCCTTAGTTGTTGTCTTATTGTATTGACTCTCTTAGCATCAATCCTTGTCTTCTTAGGCCGTCCAACTCCATTGATCATTAGAGGCTCAAATGGAACTCCAAGATCATTGGGTTTAAGTGTTTGATTAGTGAACTAGCATTGGATTTTGGTTTTTAATTTGTTTGGTATCAGCATGAGGTCATGCAAAGGTGGATTATGGATTTAATAAGTTCAATTATATGGAGTTCACAGTTGACTATGTCATGGCTTATGAAAAGCGGAATTTTGGATATTCTATTACTTGCATTCTATTACTTTCGATCAGTTCGATGATCAATTATATATGTTTTAGACGTTGGACTAGAATTTATAATGTTTGTCGATTTCTGCATTAGATTTTAGATATATATAAGTAACTGTGCATAGATTTGCTTATTTCTTACTTATAATGTTGTATATTGGACAAGTATTAATTTCTAAATAACAATAAACTAAACATAGATTCATTTCAAGCTTTGTCAAGTAAACTAGTATAGAAATTCAGAGAGAAAATTAATTTAAATGCAAAACACTAGTATTCATTTTATTGAATTTCCATCTCCCTACACACTCAACCAATGTTTGGAGTTCATGTTTTAGACTAATGCTTAATAATGAGTACATAATCACATCCATGTTACACACACCATGAAAACAAAACTAATTAAGAAGATAGATAGACAGATTCATAAACAAAAAGTAAAAATAAAAATAAAAGAAATTTTTCGATAAATCTTAGATGGACAATCATGAATGGAAGGGTAAGAACTTACCTGCAAATTTGGAAGGTCACCCTTTCAGAATGTCAACCAAAATTGCTGTAACTGATCACCAGTGTTCCTCTGAATTCTAGCCAGAATTGTTGCGATTAAAGGCCCTTTATATACACGGTCTCCTCTATATACAGTCTACTCTGAAGTCTTCAAGCATTCGATCTCTCAAAGTTATATATATATATAGAGCATATCGAACTAATAAATCTATCATTAATTCTCTAAAGACGACGTTTGGTGAGTTGCAGTGAGAGCTTTTGAAGCTGCAATGTCTTCCAATTGGTTCCACAAGGCTTCACGCTTCGCTTTGATATTGTTCTGTTTGGCTTCATCTTCCTCAAATTTTTGCAAACATTGCTCAAATAGCTCAGGATCGTGATCAGAGAAGAGTTTTCGGATGTTTAATGTTAGGCTCTGAACAGCTTGGCTCCAATGACTCCTTGTATTTCTTTCTAGTGCAGGGAAGATAATTGGCAGTATCACTTTGTGGTTTTGTTTAATCATGTTATCGATATGATCATTGTTCCAGAAAAACAATGCTCTCTCAGCCACCTGCAAGAATTAGTGCAAGTCACAATGCTATTCACAACAATCTTATTGTGAGGAATTTTGCTGAAAAAACAAGTAGATGAATTCAACAGTGATTTCACTTGTTGCATGCATCCACATGTTCAAACAATGTTTCCAAAAAACGAAAAATGCAGAACATTGAATGAAGATAATTATATGAACAAACTTGTTTATGCAGGCAATATATATTGAATTCATAAGATGTTATACACTTGTCACTTCAAACTATGCAGCTACCAGTCAAGGTGAATTAGCATACTAAAAACTTCAGCAAGCTTGTTACCTGAAAGTGAGAACTACTCAAGCAATGGGCTATCCGATGGAAAAGAGGTACCATACACCGCTGAAACTCTGATGGCTGAGTTGCTTCCAAGACTTCCTCCAGCTCTCCTAAGAATAAGACCTCCTTAGAACTATTTGTAATAGGCCAGTACTTCAACAACCCCCTTATAACAGTATCAGCAAGCTTACAGTCCTTCTCAACAAATTGGGTGATGCAATACGATAATTGTTGATGATACGCCGATATACACCTTGGTTTGTGAAGTGGAATCAAAGCTCGAACAAGAAACAACTTGTGTTCTTCTTTGAGTGGCAAAGCAAACCCATTTATTATACTTCCCAAAACCTCCAATAGCTCTGCTATTCCGTTGTGTTTTTCGGTCTCAAAGATAAACCGATAGAAAATGTTGTTGATAGCTTTTCTGATAAATGGCCGATGCACCATAAATTTACCATAGATTCGGTGAAGGATTGTCTTCAAGTATTCTCGTTCTCTCGGATCATCAGACTCAAAGAGATCCAGCAACCTCAGAACAAAAGAATGATCTATATATCTCTTCGCCAACTTAGCATCTGTCTCTGCCGATCCAACAAACCTTAAAAATAACTCATAAACAATCTGTAAATGTGGCCATGCTGGATCCATCAGAGGTTCTTCCTCTTCCAAATCAAGAGCTTCAATAATTTTACCCTCGCGAGGAGCAGGAAGAAAAGGCCTAAACAAGTTGGCAGACACCATTTTGATGATTTCTTGCATGACATACTCAGTGAACTTCCCATTAACCGAAGTCACATAGTCGGCGAGCTCCAACAATGCCTGCCTCTTAGCCTCTTTCTCTTTCAAGCTCTTTGTCTGATCAGTGAAGTCAAACACTTTGCAGCAAAAATTCAACTTTTTGATGAACAAGTTTTGCTTTTCAGAGATTGGAACATCCTTAAAGCTTGGAAGTGCTTCATAAGTAGGGGAAAGCAAATTACCATTGAGCTTTGAATCAATAGTTGGGTATGTTTTGCCCCCATAACAGTATTCTGAATATGAGCCAGGAGTAACAAAATTGTGAGAACTCAAGGGCCTACTGATCGATGACTCCCCACTGCGAGAATTAACAGAAGAATTCGACGATAGAGTAGCAGTGGCAGCACTATCCTCCCGGCTTTCTGCTGATTTCGATGGCTTTCGAGGAAGCCGACCAAATATCTGCTTGATCATATCTTACAATAGACAAATGCAAAACCTTAAGTTTCACAGTTCAGATGCAGGATGATACTTTTTGCCAAACTACGAATCAAGCCCACCAAAATGTGCCATTTTTTCTCATCTAAATCAGATTTGCCTCAATAATCAGTGAGAATTCAATCCTTTCAACCTTTCCTCATCTCAATAGAAATCAAATTGGTCAAAACCCTAGTCATTTGACCACTGAATCAAATTCCAGAACCCAGAAGCCAGAATCCACTATAAACCAACTATTAGCAATGATCAATACCAATCCCTCTCGTTGTTCTCCACTCTCCTAAAGTAATAAGCTTCAAGCTAAGTACAACAACAGCAAAGCCTATCACAGTCATGAAAACCAATCCAGATCACAGAAAGATAAACTTTTTACAAGAAAAGAGGCCAAACACCACAGCATGAGAGATCAAATACACCTAAAAGCTGAGATTTTTCTTCACAAATACAGAGAAAATCAAGATTTGCAAATACTAGCAAATTTTTTTTTAAAAAAAAAATTTCTACTGAATTCTTACCAAGCTCTACGCCATAACAGTCTTAAAAGCCCGTCCAGATAAAATAAATAAATAAATAAATAAGAAAATAAGCGAAAGAAAACAGCATTAGAGAACCAAAATCCATAAAAACTGAGATTTTTCTTCATGAATACAGAGAAAACCAAGACGGATAACTGATAACATAATTTTTTTGAGTTTCTGTTGAGTTTTTACCGTATTCTATGACCATAACAATCTTGAAACCCAATCCAGATGACAAACAGATAAAATTTTGCAAACAGAATAAACCAAACACAACAGTTTGAGAGATCCAGAACACAAAAAAAGCCAAAATTTTTCTTCATGATTTCAAAAACAAAAACCAAGATGAATAACTCCTAACAATTTTAAAAAAAAAAAAAAAATTCTATTGAATTCTCACCAATTTCTATACATATCTTTCTCTGCATCATCTGCTGTTGCATTTGCACTTTGCTTGGTCTGGAGAGAGAGAGAGAGAGAATCTGAAAACTTAAGAGAAAGGGATCATTTTTCATAATTAAATTAATAATTAATAATTAATAATAAAATTTTCTTTCACTCAGGTTTTGATGCCCATTGGACACCAAACATAATACGAAAATATAATTAAATGTCACAATAAATGACAGAGAAAAAAAAAATTGGTGCTTTTCTTTTGCTTTTGAGGAGTTGCTCACTTTCACTGTTGAAAGTCTTAATGGATGAGATTTGAAATGGCAACACTTTAGACAAAATGCTTGGGAGGTAGGGACAGTCTTTTCTCTTAGCCTTTGGATTTGAGTCTTTTGCTTTTTTGTGCTTTAAATTTCCCTTATCTTTGATTTCAATTCATTCTGTCCTTTTCTTCAGTGTCTTTTGCATTCAATTTCTGGTTCCATCCAGTCCATTTCCAATACAAATAATGCTTGACATTAAAAGAAAAAAAAAAAAGGCATTTTATATGGAGTAAAAAGAGGGTTACATATACATTAATGGATAAGAAAATGTTTGGTGGATAATTGCTATCTTAAATAGAGTGAGAACAATGCATTCTTTAATTTTTTTTTTTTTTTTAAAATATGAATAAACCACAGCTTTATTGAAAAAGCAAAGGATACAGTAGAACAGTCCTCTCACCAGAGGTGAGGAATAAAATTAAGTACAACATAACAACAACGTACGAAAAAACGAGGAAAAGCCAAAGATAAAAGCTGAACAGACGAAAAACACTGTTTGAATCATCAGACCTGTCTAGTCAGACAGGTGTAGGGACTATTCATGTGCTACATCTGGATCTTGATCGCCAGAATGAGTGGAAACTCTGGCACTAAGAAAATTGAGGAGCGTTCCTTAATTTGTTTGAATAAATGAATTAATTAATGAATGATGACAAAAGAATTTTTAGTTGTATTTTCTTAAGTGGAAGGTTGAGTCATTGGAGTAGTTTAAGTCTTCTTTTCTTTAAAAAAAAAATCACAAAAAAGTGATTGCATTAGGTGTCTTTGTTTTAATGAGTGAAAACAAGATAAAAGTAGTAGAAACTAAGCAAACTATTAATCAACTATGAATTCATTCATTCAAATGGAAGGAGTTAAAGAGATGTCACTCAAAACTTCAAATTTTTTTTAATTCTTTAACTTTAGTTTTTCTATTCTCTCTTGTGTGTGATTATGGACCACCTCACCTACAAGTTAACTTTAGTAGGCACCATGAATGAAAACCGGTGAACATGGCCGGCATTTCATGCTATGTCCTCACATGGAACAGCTCATGCAAGTCCCTATATTACTCAACCAGCACATTTGTGAATCACATAATGGTGTTATAGCCCACAAATGATCCATCATTAGGTTGTGGTTGGAGTGGAAGCACTTTGTGATAGTGCATCACATTCAATGCCAATGCCCAAGCTAAGGGTGGAACATTGAATTCAAATAGAGGTTTCAAACTACAGCACATTCTAATCATCAAAGAAATGATAAGCATGAATGAGAGAGAGAACAAATAGGAAACAATGTGATGATTTACAGTTGTTCACATGATTAGTGTAAAGATGAATCAATTTGGTTAAGAATTTTGAAATACTAGAAAAAACCACTCTTTACTGACATTACCCAGAGGTTGAATGGGAATTAAGCAGAAAGAAGCTTAGAAAACTAATTTAACAAATATGTGGAACACAGTACAACCTGGGTAGGAAATTACATTCAAATGTGTGGATTATTACAACAAAAGAATCCATCTGGTCTCTCTTAAGTGAACTTTACAAGAAAAACCTGGTGCTGTAGCTGATTCCTGTGAAGAGCATAAACGCCTGCAATACTCTCTGATGTTGTGGATGGCAGCCTGCCAATTCTGAGCGTTCTTTAACAGCATCAGAGAGCATGAAGAAATAGATTCAAAATGTCACACTTGATTTGTAGTCAACGCTCCATCAAAGCAGCATCAGTTTCAGATAATGGTGCTGCAAGACAAACAGAAAAAATCAACAGACTTCCTCTTTCACCTAATTGAATGGGAAGGTTTTTTTTTCTGGTAAAATTACCTAGCAAGTCCTCGTATGCGTCTGAAAAGAATGAAGAATCAATTAGCAAAGGAGGGGAGAAGACATTATCTAGGTCATCATCAATGTCAGGAAACTTTCTCTGAAACATGGTAGCATAATCAGAGTCAGTTGCTGATTGAACTCCAGTCAGTTGGTTCTCATACTCTTCAAACCCATGTGAGTCATATACACTCCTTGCAGTGGTTATTTGGCTTGAAGTATCTGAAGAGCGGTCTGTGACACTTCTAACTTGATTTTCAGGTGATGAAAAGACCAACCGGAGTTTCCGCCGATTTGGAACTGCATCTGCTGCTTCCTTATGGGAAAGTCCGCCTGTTGAGAGGGGCATGAAGAAGTGTTCGGATCCATCATCACTGCTTTTATCTTGTGACCACTCTTTGTTTAGAGGCTTAGCTAGTGCAGCCTCACGCACTGCCCGTTTGAGATTTTGAATAAAAGAGAGATCATTATCTGCAAATCAAGAGAGGCATCATTCTCAGTAAAATCAGCATGTAAATATAGAAATTAAATTTAAAACAAGTGATCAAAGAAAGCTACAGTGTGAAAATTATGCATACTGGAATAGTCCCCAAAAACACACACTAAGATGATCAGTTGCTAACCTTGTATGACGCCATCAGGTTGATCAATTGTGAAGGGTGGGTTTATAGTTTTTCCTGTGGGAAAACTATCCATTTGGCTGGATTGAGTGTTCAAAACATGTCTTTTTGGTGTTTGAGTGCTTTTGCCAGAAGAATTTGGAGTCAGACTGAACAGATGAGGCAGCTTCACAGGACTAGCAGAAACTTTATCAAGCTGAACTGTGGATAGCTTTGAAGTCATTTCAGCAACTTCATCATTCTTTTCCTGTCTCCAGTTAAAAAATTGTCACTTTTACAGATTGATGTTGATGCATTCAACAGTGATGAACCTCGTGGACATTCATGGAAAATCTGATAAATACTATTTTAATGCAGAAATTACTAAAGTTTTGCAAAAAAAAATTGAAAATGTAAAGATGTCTTACAAGTGGTCTCCCGCTACTTTGGGCTTGGGCAGGTGAGGTTGATCTACCACTGAACTCATCCGCTGAAATAGAAGAAATACTGTTAACTTCCTCTGTGAGCTGTGATATTGACTTCTGCATAGCTGGAACAGCTTCCTTGAGTTGATTGATAAGTCCCTGCATCAGGAGAACACAAACTAACAATTGAGAAGGTCACAGGATAAACACATATAACACATACGAAATTAAAGGTCACCAGTTCAAAAGCAAAGATGTAAAAATAAGCAGAGAGAAAACCCATAAATATGAGAGAAAACTTATTAGACATAAATAAATCATACATATTCATGGGGAAGTTGCTAACCAGGTATATAGCAATGTGCAATAATACCAGAAGGCATCAAATTTTGAGTAATAAAAATGAGGGTAGTGAAGAAAGAAAGTTGTTCTAATCCACTAGAAATATTCTTGTTATTGCTTCGGCTTGTACCTTACATAATGAATCTCATTTCTTTAATAGGTATAATAACACTATTATTAGGAAATTAGTCACTATGCCAAAATTCCCTCACCTGTATACTAGCTAAATGTTGCCGATGTTCTGAAAGAGCTGACGCTAATGATTCTGCATGATCACTAGAGCCAGTATCAGATGCACAACGAAGCAACTCTGGGCCTTCTCCATCATTAGCCTTTGCCTATGACAATAACAGTTCTGTACTGGTCAATTGGGTCTCCAAACATAATAAAATATTGACAGCATAAAAGATATTATGGTGTATTCTGCATAAATATAAGACAAAGATTATTAAGATAAACCATACTACTTAGACCTTTCTATAGTAACATCTTACAAGATAAAAAATACCCTGTGAGGATAGTCATGAAAGATATTGGATATCCAATATCTAATTAAACCTATTTCTAACCTTAAAAGTTCACATCAAAATGCATGCAGAAATGTTTCATAATTCTTAGCAAGAAAAGCAAACTTTCAAAATTAAAAAACAAAAAAACAAAACAAAACAAAAACAAAAACCAAAAAGAAAAATAAAATAAAATAAAACAAAACAAGTTAAATAACATAAGCCAATCCAACCACAATAATATTTTGATTATATAAGCAAACCAATGAGTTTATGAAGCTTATAAAATATGTTAAATGATGCCATTGCAATCATACTCTGCATCTCATTTAGAACTATATATTTTAACATGTTACAATTGACAACACAGTGTATATCATTTACAGGCTGATTGTTTTGTCAATGTCACAGCCATCATCAATTTACCCTTCATCAAAGAGAAAGTCTCCGAGAGATCAGTCATTTCATGAAATCTATGCTATACTACCAATAATGCTGAGTAACGTGCAATCTGGCGCTGCCAGTAAACAATTGTAAAATGTAAAACAACACACAGAACATAGGGTTTCCGATATGTCATATAATTGGCAATCATATGCTAGCTTGGGCAGTCAAAATATAACAGTAACATGAAACACAGATTTATGTTAGAACTAATATGTAAAAGAATGCAATATACCAATTGGAGGGACTGTTTATGAATCCGTTGGAGAGCATGGGTCCAGCGTCTAAGAATTTCAGCTACATCAACAGTAGGATGCGGTCTTCCACTTCTATCATTTGCCCTAGATAACGTTTCACCACTCCCTTGCAACTGTGGGGAATCCATTTCTTTCTGATTTTCAGTTGGTGGAGACATCTCACCAGCAGGAGCAGATAGAACATCTGAATATGGAACATGTGAACTTAGATCCATTGCTGCAAGCAAAGATGACCCTGAGATACGGTACCTGATAAGAAACATATGTTAAAAACACACTTACAGGCAGAAGAAAGCAAATGATAAGAGTACAGTTAAAGAATGTAACCAAATTTACCGATGTTCACGATGGGCTATCAGATCCTCAATAGGACCAGAAGCAAGAACTTCATGTTGACCTGAAAAGTTGACAAGAAAAGGCATTTGAAAATCCTATTACAGCAATTTGGCAACTGATAAGTAAAACAGACAAAATACGCTTTCTTTACATTAAGAGAAAGAAAACATTTGTCAGAACTATCTTAATATCAACCATGCTATTACATATGAATTTATTTTAATTAATAGGGAAAAAGGAAAAGCCAGGAAAAAAAGTCCTTCCCTGCACTTTTATATACCAGCATAGAATGCAGGACACAGAGAATAAACAAGTATATAAAGCGGCCTTAACTAGCTTTTCCACCCACAATGAAAAACAAAAAAGTTACCCACTATTTAAATCGTAATCACCGCATAGAACATACAACTCTGTCTAAATGAAAAACAGAGGAAGGTGATTCATATGATCCGAGAAAAAAACTCTATGATTTTAATATTGTTTTCACCATAGCCATTGTTGTTTAAGGCTCAATCCTGCTACTTGACACCTTGACTCCATGAATGGCTATAAATAATTAATATGACAATGCATCAGGAAACACTAGTTTCTATTGGTTTACAAGACATGCAACTTTATCACAGTAGAGGAAAGATAGACCATTTCATAATCAGGTAATAATAGCATATAGTCCCATCCCTGATGTGCCTCAATTCTATCTTCACCTACACATCCATTTTCACAAGTGTGAATATGAACTTATAAGTCAACATTCCAAATGCCCTCAGATTGTAAAAGAAATTCAGTATACAGCTAATACTAGAGTTTTAAGTTGGGAAGTGAATAAGAAGAGAAAATTGATGCACCACACTCAGGATTGGTTGCACAGGAAGAGCATGTCACCCATGCAAAAAATAATAGAGAGGGTGGAACATAAATAGTGACAGGATGACAGAATACTAGCTGATACCTGTTCCTTCAAGTGTAGGTAATATATAGAACAGCTAAACTACTTTCTCTAATGCATGTGATCTCTTTCTTCTTAATCTCGGACCACACACAGAAATTTTATTTTAAATTAATTTAGCTAAATGATGCCTAAATTGTAAATAGAAGATGAAAAGACACTGTTCTGAATCAATGACCTAAGATGTTTGACCAAAAAGCCGTAAAACTTAACATAACAGCTCCAAAAATTTATCATGGAAACTATATATATATATAAGTATATAGTAATGACTTACTCTTGCGAGCTAACAAAGATTCCCAAAGGCGAGTTGCCTTCGACACTAAATGGGAGCTCTGGGCTGCAGAGCTGGAGATGCGGTCATCCCACAATTCACCCTCCAACTTAGCTTTGTTTCTCATGTCCTGAAGCTTTTCCAATTCTTGCTGCAAATAGGCCTGTACACAGCAATCAACATAAATAGAAAAAAGGTGCATTCAGAACATACAGACAATTAAAGTACTTCAGCGAGAATTTAGTATCAACATTTCTTTTTAAGGATAGTTAATGGTTTCTACCTCTTCAGCACAAAGTCCACGAAACTCAGCGGTCATTTCATTTGCCAGGTTTGACCATGTTGCTTGCCTATGAACAGCCATACTAGCATTTTTTAAAAACTTACGTCGCTCGAGAGCTATCCTAGCCTGTTTGGTACATTATATAACCAAAAACGATCATAAAACTCATTGTCATCCAAATAATGCATAAGCCCTACCCTATCCCTGGGCCATAAACAATATCAAAGAAAAAAATAAAACTAAATGTCTTTGGTTAATGAAAAAAAAATGCAGTCTATTTGCTCAAGGCTTCCTTTTAGCAACTCTAATTATTTCCCATATTATCCACATTGTTAGGGAAACAGCCATCCTAGTCCAAAAAATTTGACCTAAAAAAGGAGCTCCAATAAGGAACATCTCTGCATAAGAGAATACTGTAAATATCTCAAGTGATGAAGACATAAATGTTGCTATTACAAGAAACTAAAGAACATACTTGAAGGGTAAAATAAAGCTTAGAAAATATTATATATAACGTATAGTCATCAAGTTTGTTTACCTTCGTCACAGGAAGTAAGGCAGCCGCATGTAAGTAGGAAACATCAGTTAACGGAGCAGGAAGAGGGTTAGTGGCTACATCTGCAGCAAATGACCGCTTATGGACCTCCCGTAAAGCATGCACGGAAAGTTGCCACAAAAGCTCCACAAATCTGCATTCAATTGATTTTGATACGAATCAAGACTCTAAACACAGACTTGTTTACAAAAATAATAAAGAGAAGAACTCAGTTGAGAAGACAAATTGCAGTAAATTTAAGGACATGACAAACAGTCTTGCAGAATGTACTGAATATTCGTATTCCAGAGACTACCTCCAAATAACAGATTTTTCTGAAAAAACTAAACACTAAAAACTAAGCACAAAGTTTACACAATTAGGAAGTCTCGTATAAAGAAGTATATTACTTTCATGACAATCTACAACATTTTATACTACTATAATGAATCCATTTTCTGTCACCAAACCCTTTATGGCATTGAAGGCAGTTTCTGATGTCCACTTTAAATAGCCTCAGTTTTAACCATATCCACCACAAAATTCTTCAAACAATAAAGATTTCATTGATCTGATAAATGTAAATGAAAAAAAATCAGTATAAATCATCTTCAACCCTAGGAAAAGTTTGCGAGGCAACCTAGATAGCTCACTCTATGATTAACATCAGCAAAATGACACACTTTAAATTCTCAATCAAATTCTTTGTCCATGTTCATGATTACCTCCTATATACACGTTACAGAAATAACAAGAAACTCTGCCATCTTCTGCCTTGGTGGCTCTCACAGAAACTCATTGAATAATATGCCCACTTTGATGTATATTATACAGATTACAGAAATAATGGGAAGAATTCACTGACCTCGGCCCACAACAAGTGGCAAGCGACGAAACCCTAGAATTGCTCCTCGGAAGTGCCCCTTGCGACTCCAACTCACTGATAATTCCTTGCACGATCTTCCAAGAAATGAAAACAAATCAAAATAAGCATAAATCATACAAAACTTAGGCAGCACACGAAGAAAATGAGCAAGAGTGACGAAAAGTAACGCAACAAATCACATAAAAACGGGAAAAAACAATCCAAAACACAAAAATCAAAGAAAAGATGATACACCTTCCTGAAGTCCCGCGACTGGCCGGAATCAAAGATCGGCCACACCTTCCCAAAATCCTACACTCACAGCAATCAGATCTCAAATCAGCAAACCAAAACAAACCAATCCAGCATCAATCCAACAAATTCCTATGGACCATACCTTAGCGGACTGCTCAGGACCACGAAGCGCTGAGAGGAGGAAGTAGAGGAGCTGTTCACCCATCTTAGGATTGGAATGCCGGAAAAACCCGGCTCTGGGGCTCGGCCCCCCGCCGGCGCCGGCAGGGAGGCCAAGTACGGCGGGATCAAGGCCAAGGAGAAGGCAGTTGGTGTACATCGCCGACTCGAGCTCCGCCTCCCTCTCCTTCTCCCGCTCCGTCGCCATCGCCACTCGCCGGGGCTTCGATCTCTCTCTCGATCGCTTCCCTCGCTCGCGGATCGAAAAAATATAGAAATGGATCTCTGGTTTTTAATTTTTTTTTTTTTAATTTTTAGTTTTATATTTTGAATTTTTGGGTTTTATTTCTTGTTTCTTACGGGGGTGGTGGACCCCACGAACGGTCCCTATCTTCACCGCCACCGTGGTTTTGAAATCCATTACACCGGAGGCGGTATTCTCACCGCTACGTAACCTTACCCTTCTGTCATTGTCATTGGATCCGGAATTTAGGATCCGATAACCCGGATTGCAGTTTAGACCCGTGAGTCTATCGGGCATGAATCCGATAACTCGTGAGTCTATTTGTCCTCGAGTTTTTTTAAAAAAAATTATACATATATCTATATATATATTGTTTTAATATTTGAATAAGGTATTAATTTTAGGATTTTCTTTTCAACTGTTATATGACGCAAAAAAATTAAATAAATATTTATGAAGTTAAAATATCTAAGTAAAAAAAAATGTGTAATTTATATATATATATAATATTTAAAACCACAATGAATATTTTTATATTAACTAATCATCAATTGTGGGCTTTCATTTTTGTTTTACAAAATAAAATTAAAAATTGACATGCTTGAGGTGATTAATCCACCCCTTGAGATCAAAAGGTTGGCACTGATCTTGACGCAATGTTGCGAGAGTGGCTCTTTGGCCGGCTGGTTTTAAGAAATGAAAATTGGAATACTATTTAAATAAATAAATGATTCGTAAATAATTTATAAAATATTTATCATTATTATTGATAAAGTCAACAAACCACCATTGGATCTTGTGTGAATTAAGTTTAAATATACTTCCCTTGTTCTTTTTTCTGTGGTAATTAATCGAATCTCATGTACCAAAAAAAATTAGTTATTTCACAAAATTTTATAAAAAATTAGTTACATTTCAAAAATTACCCTTAATTTATATCTTCACATTTTCTCTCATATTTAGTTTCAAAAATATAATTAAATAAAGTGTTAAGGATAATTTTTTAAAAAAATAATAAATATTTTTTAAAAAATGACAAATAAAAGGGAACATGGGCTTGTGACAGATAAATAAGAACGGAGGGAGTATCACACACCTCATTATGTGCATTGGGATCCCATGTTGTCCGTGCACAATAGTTCTTGCTAAACCATGCATTAACTAAGAATTGAGATTATGACCGTTCACATGACCAATTGTGTGAATCTGATGTACAGTATTTTAATTTGAACCATAGATCGTGATCACAAATCCTGACTAAATCAATTTCACCTATTCAATTTGATTCTCCACTAGACTTATAGTGTGAATACCAAAACCTTAAAATAAAATCAAAACACACCATAACAACCCATTTGGAGAAAGTACCATGCTCGAATGGCACTGACGCCCATCTTTTTCTATCCGGATCGTTCATGTGATAGTCCCCATATGATCTTTCTTTATATATATATATATATATATACACATTAAGTTTTATTTTAATTTTTTTTTCTTCTATTTGTTGCTCACGCTAATAATTTTTTTTTTTTTTTGCCTTCATATATTCAAATGATATCAATCAGAAAAATCCATACTATGGAAGACTACATGCTTGGACCATATACAGCAAATGAAAATTACAATGTATGTCTTGTAAATAGTTATACCGCATAAATTATTCTTTATCAACCACTATGCTATAAGCACACATTAATAAATTAATACTCTGAGACAATACAATTTGCTTGCAATCAAAGTTCATCATATGGCCATCAACATTAAAGATAAGGTTATGATCAACATTAATTATATTTGGTAGTTATAATTAATTATCAATTGATTATTTTTAATATATAAATTAATATAATTATTATAATTAGGTTGCCATGGAGTCACAATTTACTCTTGAATCTTGATCCGATAAGCAGGAAAACGGAGTCGGGTCTAAATCCGAACCCGTTTAAAGATCCGATTAAATCTGGATCCGAATTGGTGAAAGGGGTCGTATAAATAGAAAGGAGACTCGCGAAGCCTTGGTTTTCATGTCCTTCGAGAGTTCGCTTTGAGAACCAGACAACTGGATTCGTTCAAGCTTCGGCGGCCGGGGCCGGGCAAGAGGAGGCTTATAGCAACACCCATGGAGTTGCAGGAAGCTCAGGTTGATCTCTCTTGATGGCTGATTTCTCCTCTTATCGGTGATAGATCTTTTATTCAATTTCATCTGAGAATCTGAGGCCAATCATCTAGTTCTATTATTTCTCTGAATCTTGTTGGTCTTTTGTGGTTTAATGAGTTTGATTTTTTTTTTTAATGCGTGTTGTTTGTGGATTTCTGTTGGTATGGAGAAATTGTGTGTTTTGTGAGGGTAGAGCGTGTGATTGAACTAATTGAAGATGGATCTCTGTTGAGGTTTTTTAGATTTTGGTTCAATTGAAGACTTAATTAAGACTTTTCTTGAGATTGGTGTATTGATTGGCAATGGCTTATGGTGTTCGTTAGGGTTAGGGGTAGCCCCAATAGAGTTTTGCAGCAAATTATAGCAAATTATCAACTTGCATGGTAAAGCTTGGATTTTAATGCAGTTTTGAGCGAAAGTTTGGACTTTTAGACAATTCAGGAGCAGGTCTTCATAACATTGTTATAAAGGAGTGGTAAGTGATGGTTGGTTGTTTACTTCGATGGAGGTTGTTAATTTGATTTTTGGGCATTATTGAACTGGAATATATTGAGGAACGTTTGAAAAAAAAATTACTGTAATTTCAGTGGTTTTGTATGTTCAAGCCAATCCAGAGCTGATCTTTCATTTAAGTTTTTGGGAGTTGATCAGCATCAATGAAAAGTCAATGGTGGACATTTTGTTGTAATGTGATCTGCCATCATAATCAGACAGAAATAGACTTGAGCAAGAGAGGGAATCTGTTGGTACTGTTTGACTAACAAGTTTACCAGGTTTTACCTCAAGTGTAGATTTGATTATTTTTCATTGCACTTACTGATTTTGCTGAGGATTGTCGAGTTTCAATTGTATTATGACTCAACATAACATTTAAATTCTCAAAGATAACTTCAGAAAAGTGGTATTCTGGATGAACATTTCATAGTGTTGCAAGAACCTATATAATTGGCAGTTATGCCTTCTCAGGGATTAGCTGTGGGTATGGGTTTTTGTCCTATATTTACACTCTTGATCATCACTGCTTGTGTTACCTTACAGCTTAGATTTCATGGATGGATTTCTTGTATGCCAATCTCAATTGTGTTACATGATAATGTAAACATATGCTGTCAGTTCTTTCAAATTGAGTGTGCCGGCTCTCTGCTAACATCAACCAATTCCTATCAAAATATTCAGGTCAAACTTGCTGCTGCAGCAGAAGAACTTGGTAGAGAGATCTGTGTATTTACCAACCCAGCATTTTTTCAAGCATCAAACGAAGCATCAGCTTCATCTAATGGTATCCTATTTCTTATGCAGCACAGAAAGTTCAATCATGTTTTCCGTTATTTAGATTCCAGGTGTTAGGAACCTAGTAGCAACTTAAGCATGATTTTTTGCAAATATAATAGCCGACAGACATTTCATATCATGACATGCATAAGTTTACTTGATTCTTCTCTAACTGGAAAATTTCTGCTGTTTTACATAGAGCTGATGCTGATTCCTTATTTTTGAGTTATGCATACATGATAATTTTGTGGTTGGTGTGCAGCAGATGAAACGGAAGACTTCTATGAGTTTACACCAGAGGACTATTATCGGATTGTTTCAGATAGATTGGGAGGTAATGCCAATAACAAACACCTTATTTACCTGTATTTGTAGAAGATCTGTTAGAATAGTACCTTAGATTTAATGGAGGTGTTAAGATTCCCTAAATGTGTAAACAGCACAATCCCAAGTTCTGAAGACTCGCAAAATTAGGGAGGCTGAGGCAGCTGCCCGTCGAGCAAAAATTACTAAGGTATGTTTGGTCACTTCTAAACAGTGCTAATATTGATTTCCAGTGTCCAGAAATTTTCCTTATTTCATTCTCTCTTTGCAAGAATATTTCCCAATTTATGTTTCTATTTAGATTTTTAATAACAAGCTCTATTTTTGTTTAATCATTGCTTTTCTTGGTGAGAGGAATGTTACTATGCCTTCATTTTTTGGTGCAGGCTGTGGTCAGAGTCCTATTTCCTGATAACTACATTCTTGAGGCAAAATTTCATCCATCTGAGAAAATTCAAGATTTGGTGGATCTGCTCATGAAAGTTTTAGCACAACCAAACCTGCCATTCTATTTATGTACGTAACATGTGTGCTTGTTGTTCATGCTTTTATACAATTGCCAAGGTTGCCCATTGGTGACCTAAACATCATGGTTTTGAGGCAAGAAACAGCCTTGCTATATTTTATTATAAGGCTATTCATTTAATTCTCCCATACAACCTGGAGCCTTTTGCATTATGCTAATCTTTCAACTATAATTCTAACTGCTTAAGTCCAAATTTTTATGTTATTCAGATACCACCCCACCAAAGGAGCGAATAAAAGATTTGTCAAAGGATTTCTATTCAGCTGGCTTTGCTCCTGGGGCTATTGTTCACTTCTCATATGATTTGCCGCAAGGTTTGTTCTCTGTTAATATAATCACATCACCTATGGCTTCAGCAGATCACTGATATTGCATTGTGATGCCAGACAGCACAGTAGCTGATACAGGACCCTACCTCAGAGACAGTATCATGTCTTTAAATGGATTGGATATTATTCATGATGAAGTTCAAGTCCGCCCTGAACCAGACACTGTTCCTGTCGTGATATCCCCCATTGCTCTTGAATCTGAACCTAAGCCTGCTGTGAAGAAGCCAGCCAAGCCAAAATGGCTTAAATTGTAAATGTGATCATATCTGGTAATTTTCTATGTTTATTTAAGCTGCATTGCCTTTTCAAATAAGCTCCTTACTATGGCTTCAACCACTTCAATTATACTGCAAATAAATGTGCTGTTACTGATTTGAAATGTGCCACTGGCTGCAAACATACTGACTTTTCATTAATTCTCGGCTTCCTATCGTGTAGGGCAATGAAATTAACTTATTTAGTCCTGGCCATTCAACATAAAAGAACTTTTATGAGTCTTTGAACATTGTTTACACTTTGTTTCAGCTAGACATGTTAATATGAAACATGATAGAGTTCCTTTATTTTTTGTTTCAGGTAAGACCAGGATGGAAGCCCACCATGTTCAAATATAAACTCTGACAAATCTCAGTGATTGAATCAAATGGTGTACCATAAACAAAATCAGATGGAATTGTCTTGTTTGTGTGTTTATTGTAACCATTTGCAATGCTTTGCACAGGGATGCAGTTAGTTATCATCTCATGGTGGCATTTTGCAATGTAATCATATAGCTGGCTTGTTTTTCAGCAAGGACTGGTTGTTAATTCATAAGCGTTAATTATGTTTTCATGTAAGCATTTCCTTAACATTTATGTATCTATAACATCTACAAAATGATCTGTGAAATCACTGCAGAATTCTATGAATGATAATAATTCGGCCTTGCAGGATTTTGTCACTCTGTCGTTGATGGGTTACTTAAAAGACAATGAAGTTTTTCCCTTTTAACTCTGCATGATTTGATTCTAAATTTAAGTGCTTGAGCTTAATTTGGTTTATTCTAAATTAAAATCAAGCTCAACTTGGACTTTCACTTGGGCAATATAAGTTTTTTGACAATATAATATATTATTTCATATTATATATAATATTATATTGTTTGAATTATCGAGCTAACCTTGATTTAGTGAGGTAATCAATTTGGCTTAAAAATAATTTCAAGCTTAATTACTGACCTTGAATTCTTTGTCTATCACTAATGCACCAAATTACTTGCTCTGACCTAACCATCCTTTTCATATCCGTTGCTGACATGAGGAAGCATCCCCAGTTATTACTGTACCAATTCCCAAAAATGATTAGCCACGTCATCTTACCATCCTGTAACGGAGGATCCCTAGTACAACAGGTCTACCTAAAGGTCTCATTCTCTGGTGAGATTATTATTTATTAGTAAACAAATGAATTCTCTTTTTAATGTTTCTTGATTTTTTTTTTCTCCTAAAATCAACAGGTAAATCGTTAAAAAAAACGCTAAAAAGGTAAAAATGTGCGTACACAAACTTTAGCGGAGCAAATGGGAGCAGGTCTGCACACATGTGAGTGCTGGGACCATCCACACACAACTACTGCTCATACTCAAAATAAAAAAATACCATTATTTGAGATTCAAACCCTCACCACCCTTTAAAGGTTCAAATGGGGACTCGAATATTAATAAGAGTAGTGATCCCACGGACTCGAGTCCGTGGGATCTGAGCTGCATCCGAGACGTGGCTGCTGTGCAGCCACGTCTTTTCATTTTTAAAAAATATTTTTCCCGGATTTATTTGAGATTTAAATTTTAATAAAAATAAACAAAGGGCAGTATGGTCATTTACTTTGACCATACTGCCTTTTCTTCTTTTTTCCCTGCGTCTTCTTCTTCTTTTCGTCCAGGCTTCTCAAATATTTGGATCTCAGGCTTCTCAAATATTTCACAACAATTGTGCCTAATTAAACAAGTAAGCTCTCTCTCTCTCTCTCTATATATAAATATATAGATGCAAACTCACTCTCAAATTTTAGGAGATATTAATAGGGTTTAGTATTTTATTTGCCTAGAAAAACAAGGAGGTTGAGTTTGATTGAATCTAAAGCTGATTTTGTGCCTATTCTTATTATTTGGTATGTTCTTATACTTTTCTTTAGCTGAAGTTTATTTTACTAAAATAATTTTCAATGTTCTCCTTGTTCTTATTGGGAATTATGTTTCTAGTTTTGTCCAATATGGCCAGTCCTAGTGAGGCACAAAGTTCATATCTGGATGTATGGGAAGTGGAAGACCATATTTATAATGCAAGTGAATTTGAGTCGGAGAAAGAAAATGAAAATCAACCTATAATTGAAGATGAACTCCATGAATCAAATGAAGCACAAGGAGAAGAAGATAACATTGAAAAAGCTACTGAAGTTATTAATCAAGAAGTTTTTCTTGCGCCACATGTTGGTATGCTTTTTGATTCAATGGATGAAGCATATGACTATTATAATCAATATGCATACAAAAAAGGGTTTAGTGTGAAAAAAGGAGCAATAAGAAAATCAGAAAAAGATGGTAATGTCATTGGGTGACGCTTGCACTGCTCTAAAGAAGGTTATAGAGAAGAAAGATTCAAGAAGACTAAAGGTGACAAGAAGAGGCATCGGGGTGAAACACGTTGTGGTTGTAAAGCAAACCTTTTAGTAAACAAAAACTCGGACGGAACTTGGGTGGTTTCGATGTTTGTGGAGGAGCACAACCATATCTTAGCAACTCCAAGAAAATGTCATCTTTTACCATCACATAGAAAAATCGGTGAAAGTCAAAAAGGTATGATTGATAAAATGAGACAGTTGGGCATTAGAACCAACCTCATGATGAATTATCTTTCACAAGAATCTCAAGGGAGTCGAAATGTTGGATTTATCGAGCTAGATGCAAGGAATTATATGCGCACAAGAAGAAAAATAGAATTCTCAGTGGGAGATTCACAAAAGTTGTTGAATTATTTGAATGAAATGCAAATAAAGAATCCCCATTTTTTTTATGCAATCCAACTTGATGATGATGGGAAATTAACAAGCATATTTTGGAGTGATGCAAGATGTAGAATGGATTATGGCTACTTTGGAGATGTTGTTTGCCTTGATCCAACTTACGGAACAAATAAATATGCAATGCCATTTGTTCCAATTGTAGGTGTCAATCATCATCTTCAAACTGTATTATTTGGTTGTGCACTGATTTTTGATGAAACAGAATACTCTTTTGTTTGGGTACTTGAGAAATGGCTACAAGCAATGAAAGGAAGTCATCCCAAAGTAATTATGACTGATCAAGATTCTGCCATTAGTGGTGCAATTGCCAAAGTCTTGCCATATACCATTCATCGATATTGCCTATGGCATATTTTTCAAAATGCTAAGCGACACTTAGGGAGATTATTCACAAGGGGGTCTAAGTTTGGACAAGATTTGTCTTATTGTGTAAGGAGTCCTGAAACTATTGAAGACTTTGAAAAAAAATGGAGTGAATTGCTCACTAAATATGATTTGAATGAAAATGATTGGATGTTGAGAATGTATAGGAAGCGCCAACATTGGGTTCCTGTGTTGTCGCATGAATTCTTTTGTGCGGATATGTGTACAACTCAACGAAGTGAAAGTATAAACAAATTTTTCAAAGGGTTTTTGAGTAGAAAAATGTTGTTGTTGGAGTTTGTTGAAGGTGTTGACAAGGCACTAATTAGGCGTCGAGAGAAAGAAATTGAATCTGATTTTAAAATGAATAATATGCAACCATCCTTAATACTTCATATGCCTATTGAAGAAGAAGCAAGCAAACTGTACACACCGGCTATCTTTGCTAAATTTCAAGAAGAACTACTTGGAAGTCTTCGGTACAAGTGTGAAAAAATTGAAGAGAATGGGAATATAGCTTCATATAAATGTTGGATACCAGAAAAAGAAGTTAGACTTATTAAAATGTGCTCTGAATCTAGTTTATTTGTGAGATGTAGCTGTTGCAAGTTTGAATTTGCGGGTTTCTTATGCCGTCATATATTGAAGGTATTCATTGTGGCTAATGTGGATAAGATTCCAAGAGAATACATGTTAACCCGTTGGACAAGAGATGCAAAATGTGGAAATTTTTTTGATGAAGAAGGTCAAGAAGTTCAAGAAGATTGCTATACTCATTTAACACTTCGATATAGCACCCTTTCTCATGAAGCACAAGAAGTTGCAACCAAGGGATCTTGCTCTACGGAAGTTTATAAAGTGGCTTTGCATTGGTTAAGGAAGACAAGAGAAGAGGTTGACAAGGCTATTAAAGTGCAAAAGTTTGAAGTTCCAAATAACAACATCGACAAGTGTTTATCACAACAAACGATTATGTCAACCAAAGTAACAATCCATGACCCTCCACTAGCAAAATGCAAAGGAAGTGGTGGAAGAAAAAAAGCATTTTGGGAGAAAAATCTCAAGAAAAGAAAGGCCAAAGTTGCTATGGGAAAGAATTCAAGTGTATCAATCAAGGTTAGTTTTATTGTGATTTATTAACATGTACATGGTTTATTGTTGGTCATGTATATAATAATAATCCTTGTATACTTCCTTCGAACAGGAAAATGCTACACTTCAGCCTGCCTTTACTGAGAGCCAAAATGGCTAGAATTGATCTACTATACTCAATATTTTCTAAGGTAATGATGCTGAAGCCATTAAGTTTATTCAAACCTAGTTATTGTATTTAACTATTTTATAATTTATAATATTGTCATTGATAAAGTTTTCATTCTTTTTTTTTTTTCTTTGAACAGATTCAATGGTGAGAGCTACTGAATTGGTTATCTTCAATTGGTGTTCTTCTGTTATTTTGTTTGATTTGCTTGATGTTTAGTGGAATTGATGAACTGTCGTGATTGAGGGCAGTATGGAGTTTGTTGCTACAAAGCTTGTTCTTGTTGATGCAATTATAAGATTCTCAGTAAACTAGGAATGAATTTTTTTTTTCAGGCAGGTTGCAAGTTGCAGGTATCTCACATTGAATCTTTGACCTGGGCAGAATTTCAGGCGGATTGGATTCGAACCCTTGTAATATTGTGATATTTGTTTTATTAAAACTCAAGATTCCTCTTCTTGCTGATCACTATACTCACCAAGAAGAAAACATTCTAGCGGAAAACTGAGAGGAATTCTTCAACTTTTCCATTTCTTTCTATCATTATATGGGATGAATTAAGTTAAATGGTACCGGTCAAAAAGTTGTTTTGTAGTAACCCTGAAAGTAATTGGTCTGGATATGACCATTCTCATGCTTGCCGTGAGGATGAGAACGTGCCTCACACCTTCTGCTCTTGGAATTTGATCCAGAATTAAATTCATAATCAAAAATGCGATATGCAATTCTTTTCACTAGATTGTTTCTCATGCCAATCATTTTTGTTGCATTTTTGAGTCATGTATAAAAGTGTGATGGCGGGGATCTGCTACCGAGTTGGTGCTCTAGTATTGGAAGTGAAGCATCAGTTATGATTGAAGATGTCATTTTCATCATCATTTTATCATTTTTGGCTGGGTCTAGTATGTTCGGATCGAGGCGGATGTTATCAAGAAGATCAAACCTGATGTTTATGAGTGGATGTCAACTAAAAACCAAGTCCGGGTGATTCAACTCTGTAAAAAGATTTGTTAGATATGGTTTTGCTCTTTAGATTTTTCCTTTCACTCGTGAACATTTCCTAGGTTTTTTTAGGCTTGAGTTGTAACTATCAAGACACGGAAGGACAAAAGCTGCAGTTTTTCCGGACACAGGCGAATTTCGAGCAATCATGCCTCGAAATGGAGATCCGGGGCGAATTTCGGAGTAGAAGAGCTTGGAGGAAGGTAGGAAGGAGGTCGGGATGAGAGGGAATAGAGGAGAAGAAGAGAGAATTTTCAGGCCAAAGATGCCTTCTCTATTCATCATTGCTCTATTTATATGAAATCAATACAATCCTAACAACTTTGTCACACTGGCATTTCATCAAGCATCTGTTGTGCCACGACAACTAGCATTATAACCAGAACCTTCTCAAATACTCTTCTCCTAATTACATCCATATTCTTCCCATAAGCAAACTCAAACAACCAACATTTCACTGTATTTCAAACAACCCATATCATTGCCTTTTCATTTATATGAAATCAATACAATCCATAAGCAAACTCAAACAACCCATTAACCCATTAACTCAAACAATCCCATTCCTGCCTTCTGGGTAGCTGATTCATGTGCCACACAAGCCATCTGGATCGGTGAAGGAGTGTTGAAACCAAGCCCTTCCACAACCTTGAGGAGCTCGGTGCTCAACCGGCTCTCGCCCCAGCCACACATCCATAGTTCAAGCGGATCAGCGGATCACATAGACCATAAGCTACAAGATCGGTGCCATGGAACACTGCAGGGAGATCAGCATCAACATCGTCGGCTTTGAGAAGCCTGAGATCTAAATATTTGAGAAGCCTGGACGAAAAGAAGAAGAAGACGCAGGGGAAAAAAGAAGAAAAGGCAGTATGGTCAAAGTAAATGACCATACTGCCCTTTGTTTATTTTTATTAAAATTTAAATCTCAAATAAATCCGGGAAAAATATTTTTTAAAAATGAAAAGACGATGCAGCTCAGATCCCACGGACTCGAGTCCGTGGGATCACTACTCATATTAATAAACCACTTGGTGGTTAGTTAATTTTTTTTATGTTGAAGTGGGTGGTTAGTGAGAAAGTCAGAGAGTTGGATATACTCTCTCTATTCTGAATTATGAGTCATTTTAAGAAAAAAAATTATTCAAAAATAATTGTTGTTTTACAATATCAAGGCAATATTTATTCGTTTTATCCAATTTTACCCATCTTCAATTTTCTAAGTTATACAAATGTAAAGAGTAATATTTATAGTCCCAAAAAATATATATATATATCCAAAAGAGGATAATTTAGTAATTTTGTTAATTTTTATATTAAATTTTAGATTATTTAATGCTAGCAATTCCCAAAAATAAAAAGCCACGTCATCTTGCCAACCTGTAACGGAGGATCCCTAGTACAGCAGGTCTAACAAAAAGTCTCGTTCTCGGGTGACATTAATAAACAAATAATTTTTTTCTTTTTAATGCTTCTCGATTTTATTCATGTTGAATCGGGTGGTTAGTGAGAGAGTCAGAGAGTCAGCGAAATATATATATATATATATATAAAGAGAGAGATGTGGCGGCTTTAAGAATCAAGAAGAGGTCTTGGTGCGAAGTAGGAAGGGTTGGAATCCCAATTCGCTTTTGTTTTTCTTGTGAAATCGGCATCTTGGGAGGTATTTGTGATTTATGATGCGTTTTGGATCTGTTTCAATGTTTATATTGGTTTTTCTTTGACTGTGTGCCGGATCATTTGCTTTTGATCGGTTTCTTGTGTTGTTTGTTGATGGAAGCTGAGTTTTTTTGTTGGTTTTGAGATCGGAGTTCTTCCTTTTTGGTTGC
The DNA here is from genome assembly GCF_009730915.1 of Dioscorea cayenensis subsp. rotundata. Lineage (NCBI taxonomy): Eukaryota > Viridiplantae > Streptophyta > Magnoliopsida > Dioscoreales > Dioscoreaceae > Dioscorea > Dioscorea cayenensis. The sequence goes on along the minus strand of NW_024086423.1, from coordinate 43,938 downwards.
TGTATGTGGTATTTGTAGGTGTATATGATTCTTGAAGTGATTGAACTTCATTCTTTTGAATCCGTTGTCAAATTCTGTTCTTTTTCTTGATTTTCATGATGGATTCTGAAGGATGTGTCTAAAAGTGTGTTTTTTTTTCCTTGGAAAAATTAAGGATCTAGGTTTGTCTAAATTGATTGCATATAGTTTTGAGTTTCAGTCTCTCAGTGATTCAAGATTTGGTATAGATATTACTTATGGTTACTGATGCCTTGTTGATTTATAGTTGCATACTCACTGAGGTATTCTTCATGATTGTCAATACTTGAGCTCTGCTTCTTGTTGTAGTTTTGATGACACTAATTATTTATTTTTTTAACTTTTTGATATTTTTTGCTAGATTATACTGTAAGACATGTCGGCGGGGTTAGGTCTGTCATCTAGAAGCAGTTCCTTGAGTGAGAACTATTTCAGGAGTGAATCTCTCTCTGAGGAGAAAGACCTTGAAAGCGTACCTGAGACAGGGTGCCTCTCTATTATTGTTCTCGGTGCATCAGGAGACCTTGCAAAAAAGAAGACATTTCCTGCACTCTTCAACCTTTTTCGGCAGGTTTGTTGGATTTTTGTAGTTATCTTGTTCAAGTGAAATAACTGAAATAACATTGTTGGATTTAATGTTATATTTTGTTTCTTGGCATTTGAAATAACTCTTGCCAATCTTTAGTCAGTAATGGGTTTCTTCCATTTAATGATACACAGGGATTCTTGAATCCTGATGAAGTCCACATATTTGGATATGCCCGGACAAAGATGTCTGATGATGCTTTGAGAGAGCGTATCCGTGGGTAAGGTTCTTCCTTGAGATTTTGTACTTTTTATTTGTAAAATGATCTTGATGTATAAACGTCAGACTATATTAGATTTATGGATGAGCTTGCTAGAGGAGTTTTTGCCATGTATCAGGTATCTGTTCTTGGAGCAGTATAATTTAGCCAACAATGGACTTATATCTTGTGTGCATGATTGGGTTGTTTACTAGGCCTAGTGCACATGAATCTTTTTGAACTCACACTGCATGTCTTATTATTATATGTTGTTTCTCGTTCAATTATTATGCAAAATGCTATGCTGCTGTCCTAATTGCCAATAGTGTACTTGTTTGGTCGAAATGCCGTTCTCTATTCCCTCTTCTGTTATATACTTTTTATAATTTAACCAAAGCATTTGTTTGTTCTCCATAAAATCTTTAATTGAGCCATGCTTTTTCTCTAATCTCTTTGGTGTTTCTTTATCAAAGCTAAGCAAAAATATATTTTACCCCTCCCAAAACCTCAACCTGGCGGGAACCTTGTGCATTGGACAGCCCTTTTTTATTTAGTATGATGTCTTTTCAAGTTTGTCTGTAGAGATTATGATTATACTGGCTATTACTCATTTACACATCACATTTCCAGATACCTTACCCCAAACAAAGGAACTTCATCTGAGCAATCAGAAACTCTATCAAAGTTTTTGCAGTTGGTAAGTTAAAAACGTCTGTCTTTCTTTAACTTTTTTGTAGAATTGGCACCTAAAAAATATTTCCGGGTGATTATTTTGCAGGTAAAATATGTAAGTGGTTCTTATGATAGTGAAGAGGGCTTTCGGTTATTGGATAAGGAAATCTCAGAGCATGAGTTAGCAAAAAACAGTCAACCAGGAACATCTCGAAGATTATTTTATCTTGCACTACCTCCATCTGTTTATCCTTCTGTTTGTAAAATGATCAGAAATTATTGCATGAACCAGTGTAAGCTCTTAGCTTTATTGATATGATGACACATATTTCAAAATATTTCTAATATATAATAACATTATGGATTTAAAAACTTGCTATACACCTTCTTCATTATGTGCAACTTTTTGCTTTTTTTGTTTTTAAAAGAAGATATACCTTAGACATACTTGAGCATACATGCTCTCAGAAGATTTACATATAACCTTTTGTTAATAGTTATATCACTGATTTTGTCTTTTTTTTGGGTAATTCTTTTTTTGAAATCTTAAATTATTGGCAGTTTTATTTGACAATTAATTACCTTTGGAAGGTTCAAATTTTTCTCAAATTAAATGACTGTGTCTGTCTTTGCAAATTATATGTTCATGTTCTATCTTCTTAATTGTGAACTTATCTGAAGTTTATCATTGATATGATACATGTGGATGACCTAATTGTTAATATATTTCAGCTCATCTTAGCGGGTGGACCCGTATTGTTGTTGAGAAACCCTTTGGAAAGGATCTAAGTTCTGCAGAAGAACTGAGTTCCCAGCTAGGAGAGCTATTTGATGAAGAACAACTTTACCGTATTGATCACTACTTAGGAAAAGAGCTGGTGCAAAACTTGGTCAGTTTGTGTGGCTTTTAGATTGAGCTTATATTTATACTTTTGTTGTGTACTGATCATCTTCCCCATACCTTTTTTTGCATTACAGCTGGTGCTTCGTTTTGCCAATCGTTTCTTTTTGCCCCTTTGGAATCGTGATAACATTGATAACATACAGGTGAGGATCTTTTCTTTGGTTGTAAAGAGGTATCACCTATTAATTAGGAATTGGTATCTGTCAGTTCTATGCCAATCACTTCACCTTCCTTTTCAGTTTACAGAATTTAAATTTTAACATGTCAAATAAAGACGTTAATAATCGTGTGTCAGTCATCAACTCTTGAGCATACCATCATTATTTCCAGTTTTGAGAAGTTGATTATTTCTACTTCACTTAATTTTGCAGGTTGTCTTCAGGGAGGATTTTGGTACAGAAGGCCGTGGTGGATATTTTGATGAATATGGGTATGATATCATGCTGCTCATAAATAAAACCAATTTTAATGAAGGAATCATTTGCCTTTAATCTTAAAAGAATTTCCTTCATTTTTGGTCAATTTCTTCTGGAAATAAGAAGTGGTTGCACATGTTTTTTATACCAGTAAATCAGACGTCTATGTGGAAATATGATGGGTTTGCAAATCAAGAGGTCTAGCACTAGATAACTGGTGGGAACAATCTCAAACCCCCAGTGAACCATCTATAAAAAATGGTAATATGCTAGGCCTAGTGCGGAAAAAATGTCATAGCCACAAAGATAGAATGGTGCCATATTGATGGAGAGTCCATCTGATGGTGATATCTATGAATGCTTCATGAAACTTTTTCTCAGCATGGTTTTAAATCCATCTCTTCCCTAGAGTTCTCATCTTATTCAGACAGCTTCATAAATCTATGCCTCAACATGTTTTCATCTATAGCATAATAGGAAGCTACAGATTAGAAGTATCATGTTTATTTTGTGCCCATGCAATGGTGTTTCCCTCTTTATTATGTAATATATAAATTTATTTATTTTGTTTTCACAGAATCATTCGGGATATCATTCAGAATCATCTATTGCAGGTAAACAAACTAAATTTTTTATAAGCCAAATTATCAATTTCTCTTATGCTCATATGACCAAGTTCTTGATCATTTTGGGTTTTTGTGGTTTTCATATGAATGTAAACGTCTTGAAGACATGTTTTAAATTCTTTTACATCAGCTACTATATTATCATGGGCTATGATAGATTATAAATTCTTTTTCCTTAAAAAAAAATTCTACCCACATATTGAAGAGCATGCTTGCATTCCAGGACCTCCTTGTTTGCTTTCGCACTCTTTCAAGCTGTTTGAGTATTTTGCTCTTATTTTTCGGTATCTTAACTAGTTCTGTTTTTGCAATTTTTATTTTCTTTCTTATGTTTTGTGGTTTTGACTTTAGGAAAATTAGATCATTCATGATTTTCTCTATATGACCTTATTGTAGCGTCAATCCAAAATGTTTGTTTGTTGAAATTGCATTTCTTTATGACCAACTAAGATGACTCCACCGACTATATCGAAAATTCTTCTTCAACACTTTTATCCTTTGAGGCGCCTTGAGTTTTTCCTATAGTTTGTGTGCAACCTGATAGTTCTTAAAGCATTATGCTTCATTAGGTAGTCAAAATATTACTCGTCTATTTGGTGGTCTTTTGAAAATTTAAGTTTTTTGTACCAATACAGGTTCTTTGTCTAGTTGCGATGGAGAAGCCTGTTTCTCTCAAGCCTGAGCACATACGAGATGAAAAAGTGAAGGTGCTTTTGTTTGTACTAACATAACTGGAGGAAACATGATGATTTTTTTCTGTAAATTCCGTTGGGCAATACTGGGCATTGCCAACAATAATTATTTTTCAAATTTCAGTTTCTCCAGTCTGTGCTTCCTATAGCACTGGAAGATGTTGTCCTTGGACAATATGAAGGCTACAGAGATGACCCAACAGTTCCCGATGATTCAAACACCCCTACTTTTGCAACAGTTATCTTGCGGATACATAATGAAAGATGGGAAGGTATGCTTTAGTTCCTTTGCATCATCATTATTATTTGTAAAACTGGATAAACTGCATTCATTGAAATAGATTATTCAAAGTATAACAAAGAAGGATAAAAGGATAGAAAGGTCCAGCCGTCCAGGTAAAGCAACAACAATAACCGGACTATTTAGATAACTGATCATCTCACATCTTACTCTTCATAGAAAAGGGAAAGACCCTTCTTCACCAAGGATTTGGTCTCAGCAATCTTGTGACGCACAGATGAATGAGATTCATTGAACTAAGAGATTATAAAGAGTTAATTTTAGAGATAATTTTGGTATAGACGTGTTTATTATCAAAGTATCTGTTGTGACATTCAGCACAAATATTCTAAATGATAGCTAAAATCATGAGTTCCCAACTTATTTTGAGAGGGTTTCCCATCTCCATAACTTCCACATTCCTAAAGATTTTATATTTTTTAGGTTAATGTGAGGACCCAAATGAGGCTAGAAAATGTGTTGGCAAGTACTAGTGACTAAAAATAAGAAAACATGATGTGAATCATATCTCCATCTTTTAGGGGCAAAGAAAGCAGATCAAGGGGATTCCTTTGTAACAATGCTAGGCAAGGTTGTCAATGGTGAGGATTTTGTTATCCAAAACCAATCGTGCAATAAGTTTGATCTCTAAACTTGTGGGAAAAGGACAACTACAAATCATTATCAATGTGATAGTGGTAAAATGACTGGAATAAGAAGGAATTGTTGGTTGTGAGGTTACATGATTGGGAGTCATTAACCTATGCTAGCATGAGTTGGTCTAGTATCACCCAAAAGGGCTAAAGATCTTGTTCAATTGCAGCTTATGAAGTGTCTTGGTTATAACAATGCTGTCCTTGGTGCCAAATCTATATTTTGTAATTAAAAGAGTGCAAGGAAGCCCCGTAAAGGTTGGGAGGACCTACTCAATCAATTTATTGTGGTAGAAATTGATTCTTTCTTTTTCTATCATTACCAATATGTTAGAACTCACAGTAAATGAATAAGAAATGTAATGGAAAGATAAAGAAACAAAGAATGGAATTTGGATTTGAAGAAGAAAAGGAAATTAAAATTTAGGAATATGCAAAATACAAAGGCACATGTAAGAGGTGCTACTCTCCTAAAGCCAGAAACCACTCAATACCAATTCCACCTTTCCCAGGTGCTTTTTTCCACCAATATACCTAACAATTTTTGCTACCAATCATAAGATCAACACTTAATTCAGTACTTGAAGCGTCTGCTAAAATTTCACCATCCAAGTGTTTAAGGGGAAACAACAAGGTCTTAAACTCTTGCTTGTATTTCCTAACACTTGTTGTTTGCTTGAGAGAGAAAATGCTGGTGAGGTGTTCCCTTATGTTTGAGCGAGAATTTCCTCAACAATTGGGTTCCGAGCTCTTCCTGTATCAAATATGAGCGATGTTTTTCTTCCTATTATAACCATGCAAGCGCTACTCCTTGTGAGCACACCATTATGGTCTCTAACTTTTCAGCCTTTATCAAGCGGTTTATGGAGAAATATTACTATGTTCAAAAAACCCATGTGATGGGATCATCTTCACCGTCACCAATTTCTGATCCTTAAATTGTTGACACCCTTAACTGTATTTGTGCTTCTCCTTTTGGAGTACATCAACCACCGACTCTTCCATCAGCGCTTGACAACTTTCTTTCCAACAACTTGTTGATATCTTACAAAAGTATTAAGGACCTCATCCATTTTCTGGGATAAGGACATTGAGGTACCTAGATTATTGAATATTTTTCGATGGCTGGAATTTCTCCTGCATGTTATCTATTTGTGACTTCATTCGTGTTACCGGCATCACACACGGAGGAAGGATGGGCTTTGATACCAAATGTTAGAACTCGCAGTAAAGAAACAAAAAATGTAATGGAAGAATGAAGAAAAAAAAGAGTGGACTTTGGATTTAAAGAAAAAAAAAGGAAATTGCTTTCAGGAATATGCAAAATACAGATGCACATTCAAGTGGTGCTTCTCCCAAAGCCAGAAACCACCCAGTTCCATTTCCTCCTCTTTCCTGGTGCTCTCTGTCACCAATATACCCAATAATTTTTGACATAATAGTAACCCCTACCCCTCAGACTTCTAGAGATATTCTTATAACTAAATCACAACTCATGCCGCCATTCAAAAACTTTATTCAGGCATAGGTCTCTTTTTTCAATCAACTTTTTCTGGCATTTAGTTCCTCCAATTCTAGGATTAGGCTGAATTCTTCCACTCCCAAAGTTGGGCTTGAAGTTCCCAAGGTCTTCTTCTTTTTTCTATAAGTAAATTTAACTAGAGGCCTATCACAATTTTAGAAGTCGGATTTCTAAAGAAAGCTGGATGGGAATGGCAAATCCGTTTCTAGATGGAGAACGTTGATGGATCGTTATAATAAGGAAAAGGTATTGAATTAGAAGTAGGGATCTAAAAAGATTTAGGACAAAGGCCTACATCGCCAATTATAATTTTCCACCACCATTTGCCAAAAAAGCGAATTTCCGTGCGATGCCCATAATAAGGATCATATGATAGCCTTCGTGGCCTTGTTTCCATAGATAGAAAGGTAAAAGATAGGAAGCAAAGCAATAGGATAATTGAGAGCCCTTGCAATATCCTTTAGAGCGTAGTTAATGGATATGGTCAGGATGATGAAGCTTTAGGTGAAATTGATTCTTAACCTTAAGAGTTTTTCAAATATGTGGGAGATGATGAGCTTTAATGTCTAGAACATGCAATAGGGTCCTATAACAAAAGATCAAGGAGTTTTCAACATATTAGATAAAGGCTATGTCATTGACCTTGTCTTGGTTATGCTTCAAGCGAATACACCAATAATGACCGACCCTTGAAGCTTGATTAAGCATGGTGTTGAAGACATCAACAACTAGCATGAATTGCAACGATGATAGCAAATCACCCCAGTGAAGCCTTGCCTTATTTATGATGTATCATATGGGTTCCCTTTGATTATGGGCCTAGATTTGGAAAAGAACATGAGAGTTTTGATCCAACAAATCCACCTTGGCTCAAAATTTTACTCTTGAATGGTCTCATCAAGAAATTTGCAATCAACCATGTTAAAAGCTTTTTCAAATTCAATTTTGAAAAGCGAGACATATAAGTTGCCATCCCTTATCCCAAATATAAGTTTTTTCACCGCAACCCCATTATCATGGATAGACTGGGATAAAGGTAGTTTGAAAATGGCCATCAAATTCCCAAATATGATTAGAAGGCCAAAGGTCAAAACCTTGGTAGTAAGCTTCACGAAGTAGTTAAATAAGTTGGCAAGCCTATTGTAAGACAAGGAGACTGAAAAAAAGTTCTCCCAATAAGGATAATCCAACAATGTGCATAAAGTTTAAGCACTCCAAGTTGGCTCATTCCTCGAAGAAACTCAAGAAGGTAAAGATGCCTTTATTGATAAAGTTCTAGCTATGTTCGTAGACCATTTATTTATGGTGCTTTGTCAATCCTTATTGCCTTTACTATAGCAAAGGTTTTGTCTTTAAAGGCTATCCAAGAAATTAAGGTCCTTTATGGGTTGATGGCAAATAATCTACACTAGAATATGTCAACCCGATGTGTCGCTTGGTGAATAGATTATTGAGATGTGCGATGGCCATCAAGATCCTATCTGCGTTCTCAAAGTAGGAGTCCTCAACTTTTAGCTTCCTTATCTAATTGAAGTTCCTTTTGTTGTTAACCATCTCATGAAAATATAGCCATTCTTTTTGGGCGATAGTGATTTGAAATCGTTACCTTTAGTGGGCCTTTTTCTCTGGAATAAATGAGTCATAAGCATTGCGTAGGGCCACTTCGAAGGTGATCTTATCATCCAAAATAGTGCATTGATAGAGAGTTCTTCTCCAAACTCTAAGGCAACCCTGTGCAAGAAGGCCATGTTTTCCAAAAGGTTTGGTTCTTTCTACCATTCTTCTACTAGATCCTACACCCTTTTGCACAGTTCTAATTATTATTAACTGAAAAAAGCACTTCCACTATCTATAGTTGTCACTCTCTAAACAAGATGGAATGTGATTCCAATGTAATCCTCGTTAAGTTGGTGTCTTATACTTTGAGGGAGAAGGTTTTCTAACCCAAGATAAGAAAGTGGTCTAGTTTGATCAAAGCAGGTTAAGACCTCTCATTAAACCATATAAATTTCCTACCAAAAAGGGGGAGATATAGGAGCTTATGGTTTTTAGGATCAAACATTCAAAATCAAGCATATTTCTCTAATTATTGGTTTTGGTACTCCTATCCTCTATGGAGCAAGTGCATTAAGATTACCGCAAAGACTTCAAGGGCCACTTCATTCAGTCCTCTGTAGATGGAGCTCCTTCCAAAACATGCTTTATAAGCTGAGAATCATTCTATCCGTAAATTATATAGTACATCCAAATAAGAGGTGGAACAATCCTCAATAATAATAGAAATAGAAATTTGATCAAAATGGGCACTCATCAGCCAAAAATGGTGATCATTCCCCTTCCCCTTTAAATTGATTCTTACCCAGGGATCTTCAAATATGGTTATTTTAAATTCAAACTTTGTCTCTTGAAGATGTTGGATCCTAATTATCTGTAATGCGAAATAGTTACTAACTAGAAAATGCTTTTTAGGCTTTATTAGATTCTTAATGTTCCATCACATAATTTTTATGAAAGCATAGAAAATGTTCAAGGAAAGGAAGGGGTTTAAATGTTGTTTCCAACCTTAGCAAGCCGTTCAACCTTACATGAACTAATTTTAGATGCCTCACATGAACTAAAGTTAACCCATAAAAGTAAAGTAGAAAAAAAGATATCGTTATTAGCCACTTAAAAAGGAAATTCAAAACAAACAAGAAAGGAGGAAGGGAAAGGTTGCGAACAATTAGACGGCTTCCTAGTGGATTTGGGGCACCATAAATTTTGCTCTTAGGTTGCTTAGCTCTATTACTTCTTCGGGGAGTGGGGAGGGAGAGAGGGGCCAACCAATCTCCATAAATGGCGCATCAACATGTTCAGGTTTCCTTGGGGGCCATAGAGGTTAGGCTTCTCCTTCTCAGATTCAACATGGTGGTCCTTCAGTTTGGAGTCTAGTAAGGTGCTCAAGTGCTCAGACTCACATGCTTGGCCCTGTTGTTGGGACCTCTCTGTATTGGGCCATCAACATAGTGACACCAAAATATGACATAAGGTCTTGGGAGAGAGGTTAGGTCAGTTACTCAAAATGCTGTTGTGGGTTGAAAGTGTTGCCATGTTTGCCACCCAAGAGTAGATCATCTTCTATGCTCATGACCAGATTACTTGTTGTATATCTTCTCCTGGGGCATCCTTTCATGCTCACCACTGGCATAGGACAAATTAGGCATGTGACACTTGCGCTGAATTGAAGCCCTTCTTACTGTATTGGGGAAAGAGATGAACATTAAGGGTGTTTTTGAGATGCTCCTGAGTGTGAACATGGACTACCTGCCTATAGAAGTGAAGGGAGATAGAAGCAAACCAGTGCTTTTCGATGCTTGCAGGCTTCCCTAGGCACTGGGGAAGATTGAGGAAACGATGACAAGGTGGGAGGTGATTAGTTCCATTTAAGAACTACATTTTGGTTGATACATACTATTGTTTGATACATATCTGAACTTTATTTCTTCTTGTAACTGGTCCTCTTCAGTGTTACCTGCAAAACACTTGATAAATTTTATCTGTACGCCATCTTGAAACTGGAAAACCATAATCTTCTTTGCCATTATTGTCTTTGATCTAATCTAAATGCATAATCTGCAGGCGTCCCTTTTATACTCAAAGCAGGAAAAGCTTTGAATTCAAGGAAAGCAGAAATACGTGTGCAATTCAAGGATGTCCCGGGTGATATTTATAGATGTAAATCTTTGCCACCTTTTATTTTCCTGCATTCATGGCGTCTACTTGATTTCTCTCTTTATGAGCTTCATGTGAGAATCTTGTGCTTATTTTAGAAGTAAACAATTACAGCATATAATCTCCAGTAACTATAAAGCTTTTTATTCACTTCATGCGGAAATCTCTTAAACTGCTTAACCAGCCATATGGCTTCTTGTCTATGAGAAGACAGGCACTTGATATTTGAGTTTTAGCTATCAGCTTGCACTATATGGTTAACACATGTTATGTCAAATATCCATAGGTAAAAAGCAAGGGAGAAATGAGTTTGTAATACGCTTGCAGCCTTCAGAGGCCATGTATATGAAATTAACGGTATGTATGTGTTGCTGTGACTTCAGTTTTGAGATTTTTATTGCAGTACATGCTTAATGTTTTCTGACAACCTAAGCCCCTTTACACCAACATTAATTAAATGTCAATATGAGATATTTATTGCTGTTTTCTGTCCAGTTAGCAATTTGAGTAGACACTTTTGGGCATGGTTGTTTAGTTTCTTTAGTTTTAAAGAAGATGACTTTCATGAGAACACGGCAGTTGAAAGTTTGGAACTTACACCAGGATTTGGAGCTACCTTTTTCTGAGAATGCAGTCTCTTAAGCTCTGGGTATAGTATGTGGTGGGTGATAGGATATTTTTATCTTCTTATAACTAAATATTGTGGAGTTCCTAATGAGTTGCTAACTTTTGCTAGATTTGCTCCCATCTTAATACAGATCTCATTAATTAGGATACCTAACTAGTGTTTTCCTTGCTGCAAAATGGCTATCGCTCTTATTTAGGTGATTCAAATCACTTCAGATTGTGGAAAAAAATTAAAAATTTTGTCGGTTGTTTTTGTTTCTGCCAGTGTATTGCACTCCTGGCTTTTAAGTCCTGTGTTGGCTCTTCTAGAGGGAGAAGAAGTCAACTTCTTAGCATTTTGCTATTATTAGCATTCATATTCACTGAGTGGATTATATATGAACTTGCTGTGGATTTGTTATGTGAAACCTCTCTATGCAATCATGGGTCACTACTACGAGAATTTTTTTTTATATGATATTATCCATTTTGCAAAAGGAAAGCAAAATGTCAAACTTCCCTATAGATTCTGTAGGTTCATTATACAAATGTTCTACATATGTTATTGATTGTTTTATTATTCAATGTGTCAGTGTGTTGCATGCCTTATTAATTATAATCTTGAAGTATATGCGGTGATGGTTCACTGTCAAAATTCTTAGAGCTAACATTGCTCGCTGCAGATTTTCTGATTATTTTTCACTTGGATTGTTATCAATTCATTCTGCAGGTCAAGAAACCCGGTCTTGAGATGTCAACCATACAGAGTGAATTAGATTTGTCCTATAGACAACGTTATCAAGATGTCACTATACCTGAGGCATATGAGCGATTAATTCTGGACACGTACGTGCTGCAACCTAACCTTCAACACTTAATATCAGTAAACATGACTTTTTGTTCAATGTCTATAGCTTAATGCATGACACCTTTTTCTCTTGACAATTCGACTATAGTCTATTTTATTGGATTCTCATACTTAATTTAAAATCTGCGCTTTAATATTAATATGAGGCAACCACTCATTGATCATGACTTCCACCCATGTTTTAGATGTTGCAGTCATCTGGCAATTGTTCTTCTTTGTTTTTTCTTCTGCTTCTTGGGGAATTTAATCTACAGTAGCAGTTTCTTATCTTTCCACAACTTCTTCTTCTTCTTCTTCTTCTTCTTCAATGTGCTAACTTAGTAGTTTGACATTTCGCAGTATAAGGGGAGACCAACAACATTTTGTCCGCAGAGATGAACTCAAGGTACATGAATGCATTCAAATTAAATAAGCAGACCTGCGCTATTTGCCGTAATCTTTCAATAAACTCATTCATATTGAGCACTATGCTCTTCTCTATAAGAGTCTCGAGTTTATGACCAATAACTGACGTTTAGCTGTTTCGCACCTCTGTTTTCCAGGCGGCATGGGAGATATTTACTCCTTTGCTTCACAAAATAGATGCCGGAGAACCAAAGTCCATACCTTACAAACCGGGCAGCCGAGGCCCAGCAGAGGCAGACGAGCTGCTAGCGAAAGCGGGCTATGTGCAAACACACGGCTACGTATGGATACCCCCATCCTTATAATCATCAGTCTTCGAAGTATTGACCATAATTAATCAGTCAGGTGTTCCGCATATCAATTGAATCGAATAAATCACTTATGATTACAAAGAGTTAAACCAATAAGACTTCGATGCTGTATGTGAAAACGCATTGCTGTTGTAATAGTATACTTGTTTGCAATCAATAAATCTATGCTTGTTTTCATGATCAAGAACATGCACACTTAGATCTGTCAGTTATTTATTCGAAGATAGAATACGAAGATTACAGTTGTTTATTACATTGAGATCTGCAGCTTTTCTGCATCTGAATACCAAGATCTAAACAAAATTTGCAGAATTCTTTATCCTTCTCCCAACTTATACAAATAACCAATCATTCTCACAATCGACAACCCGCCGCCGCTGCCGAATTATGGCAATAATTTTCTGACAAATTATTTGTTTATACTATATATTTATGATAGGAATAAAAAAAACATGAAAAAAAAATCTAAGGGAGGTTTCACAGCTAGATTCAAGTTGGATTTGAGGAAGTTCATAGTCCCATGTGGCCTAACAAGAAGATTCAATGTTTCTATCCATAAGAAGGCAAAGAGGGGCCAAGTGTTTCAGAGTCCCAAGTGCTTAAATCCATGCATTTGTTGTCACAGAGACCAGCACTCCCATTATCAATGAAATGGTACTAAGTTCAGAGCATTATGGTCTTACATACCAGATTTCACTTTCATTTGAAGGCATGGTCCCTTTTGTTTTTGTTTTTGTTTTTTTGTTTTTTTTTTAGGGTTATTGTGTTTTCTTTGACCACATGAAATGAGTGTCCATCTTCTTCATTTTATTTTGTTTTTTATTTTTTTATTTTTTTAGATAATATCGATAAGTTGCACCCACACACTAAATCCTCATGCATGTTTTTGAAAAAGAGCAGAATTTTTGTCTTGCATGCGCATGGGAGTTAAAAACAGTACTACTCGTCTCTTACGGTGATAGTTTTATTATTTTATTGATAGAAATCAGACATAAATATGATGAACTTGGAAATTACATGCATTTAAAAGAATAATCATTTAAAAAGTGTTTTCTTCTTTTTTTTAAAAAAAAAATACATAAATACCCCTTTAAAAGCACATTCTATTTATACTTAGCAAAACAGTAAAACACTAATATATATATATATATATATATATATCTCTTTCCTTTAGAAAATAAATTATTCAAAAAAAATTGTAGATATGGATAATTTATATTTTAAAAAAAAGGAAATAGAGGGGATGAACAAACATATTGGGAAATGAAGCCTAACAAGTACTTGTTTTCTTGTTTAATAGAAATAAATAAACACATAGAAAGACAAAAAACAAAATAATAAAAGGAGAGGGTTTTGGTTAGTTAGTGATGAGACATTAACAAATGAGAGTGCATTGGGCTATATAGAATAAGTCCAAAGAAGACTAGTTGTGACCCCATAAGGACACATGCTCACATGACATTGCACATGAAGAGGCCCCCCTCTCTTTGTTATTTGACATAAATACCCTTATTTTTAGATTAATATTGTAATTACTTCCCTTAAGATAAATTAATCATTTCCCAAATAAATAAATAAATAAACAAAAAGAATCATTGAGTACTGTGCTTTGTTTTAGTATACTAATTTCTTCTTCTAAAATTCAAACTAGGGCACATGCCTCATGTGGTGCACTGTCTATAGAGTGCTTTTACAATCATTGGCACTAATTCTTTTCATTAATAATTATAGTGTTGTTTAAATGGAATTAGTTATTAGTGCTTGTTTGCCACTATTGTTTCAAATCTCTATTATACAGCTTATCAATTATTGTAAGTTTTTGGTTAATAAATTTTGTAAAATTTAAAAATTAGAATTAATAGATTTTTTTTAAAAAAAAGTTAAGCTAAATAAAACACCAAAGACACCCTTAATTACATGTGATTAATAGTCATTTATTATGTCATGTAGGTACAAAACCATAAGGGTAAACAAAACCAAAATCCTCAATTACATTAAAATGTTAGCTTTGAATGAAATGATTAAAATGTCTTATTATATCAACAACAAGGCAAAAGCCATCCATCATACAACTTCTTTCCACTTGATTAATGATAATAATACATCCATAGGGTCATTTATGTAATTTTATTCTTCCTGTCTTCTATAAAAAGGGCAACATATGTGCTTGTTTCCCATAGTCAAGTAACTAACCAATCTTTGCATTAAAAAAAAAAAAAAATTCATAAAGGAAGAAAAGAGAAAAATCAAAGTGAGAGATGGTTTGCAAGGTTGTGGAGACTAAGTATGGGAGGCAAGAGTCAATGGAGAAGAAGAAGATGAAGGATGAGAGTGAGGTAATGGTGGTGAAGAAGCAAGAGAGCATGGTGAGATTGCATTGTAATAAAGGGAAGGCTTGTAGGTTTAAGAGGAGTTGTTTCAATGAAGAAGATGATGCTGCTTCCTCTGCTATGCTTCTTTTAGCTTGTGTTGTCTTCTCTCCTATTTCTTGATTTTCATCTTCATAACTTATTAATTATCTCTTCTTCTTCTTCTTCTTCTTCTTCTTCTTGTTTTTAGTTGTGCTTGAATTTTAGTTGAACTTTTTTTTTATTGCTTAATTAATTCCCTTCACTAGTTGGTGTACCTTTTGTTAGTTTTATCAATTAATTCCTCTTCACCTTTGTTTCTTTTAATTTTCCTCTTGTTTGTGTCTATGTAAGAAGCAAAATGTTGGTTTGAATGTGTATTTATTTTTGTCTAGAAAAGTGTTGTTGTGTAAAGTAAATAATTTTGTTGTGAGGTAATTTTATTTCTCCTATTGTTCAATGAATGTTTTGTTTCTATGCAAGTATTTTTTTCCTAAAAATATTTATCAAAAAGCTGCTTTTTTTGGTTGAGAGATGTGAATAAGAGTCTAAATTGAAAAAGGATTAAAATAGTACCTTTATTACTATAGAGGTAATATCTATAGAAAATTAGTGTCATGTTTTATGCATAGTATTTTTAGTGTTTATGTATATTAACTTAATTGTTATGGTCTTTTTAATAGTAAAGTACTAAAGTGACAAAAAGTGGATTTGCTTCTTTTTAATTGTTTTTATTAAAATTAAATATTGATCTAAATCTTTTAGTTCTAGACTTATTTATGTAATATATATCTATATATATATATATATATATAATACGGGGCTCATTTTTTTTAAAACATTTATAGATTTTACAAATATATGTTAATCAATATTCGACAGTTCCAAACCCCATACCCTTCCCCGTCCAATTTCAATAAATACCTTAATATATTTGTTTTATTTTTCATGCATTTTTTTCCTGTCTTATTTTTTAAAATTCGGAGACATCTAAAAACTTACCATTTCAACTCATCTGTTCTCTCTCTGGTGGTGACGCTCTCTCTTATTTTGAATTTTGTGAACGTTTACAAACGTTCGAAAGTGGCACTTGGTATATAATATATATATATATATATATATATATATATATGTTTGCAAAACAAACTCATATGACTAAACTAGAATTGTGAGAACATTGTGGAGCCCCTTTTGACATAAATCCAAGCAAAGTTATTTGGTTCCATCTTTGTTTCATTTTTTTTTAAATTTATTTTGAATATGCATGATTGGTTGATTGATTGATTGGTGTTTGTCTCTTTTATTGCCACGTTGGAACTTGTTTTTGCTTTTGTTGAAATTACACCAAGATTCAAATGATAATTATTTTTCAAACTATACAAATAAATTAATCTTATTATTCGCATAGGAAACAATATTTTATGCAATCCTACATGCCAATGAGTTACACATATGAAAACAAAAGATATGTTTATATTAAATATTTTTAAAATATAAGAATAAAAATAAGCAATATAATAAATCACATTAAGCAAAAATTGTTTTAACCGTTTTCAAATGTAAAAACATAAATGAAACATTAGACTTATTTCATTCAATAAATAAATTAATAAACAAATTCTTCTAATAAACTCTAAAATAATTTCTTAACATGATTTTTAAATAAAATAAATACATCACAAATTAATTAAAATAAAAGATATATATAAATATAAATAGACATACAATACAAAATAATTAATCTACACAAAATAAATCAACACAACAAAATATTCCTATTTTATAAGAGATGTCTAAGATCCACTGATGATAAATATTGTTTTAACAAAAATAAGTAGACCGATCACATGATTTACATGTATATAATTGGTGATCTAAGACATCGATCATCTTGTTATGTGTTGTATGTATATGCATATACATATACATATACATATATATATATATATATATATATATATACACACATGTGAAGCATCACCATTTACATGAAAAATGTTGGGATCCAGTTCCTGAATTACTCTTTATGAGTTATATATGGACCTCACTGTGACATGGATGAGCATTAATGGTGCTACTTTATATTATTATTATCAAAGATCATTGTTTTCAGTGGGTGGGGTTGCATTTCGTTGGAGCAGATGACCAATCTCAGAATATCCAACCTAATAAATCATGCTGGACAAATGAAAAGTTTCTTCTCTTTTTCTTTTTCTTTCATTTCAATTCTTTTGTTAGATGAGCTCTCTCAATCTAATAAAGGAAAGGTTATATGATTGGTTAGCATATATATATATGTATATATATATTTCTATATATTTCTATATAAGTTTATTTTACTAATTAAATTGCATATTAAGAATTTTTTTGTTTTATTATTATCATTTCAAATTCTCACCTTAATTATGTCCCTTCCAATCCATCAAACCAACGATACCAAATACCCATTTTATATTCCTCAAATCAAACATTCTCCAATGCTTTCATATTAAAAAGTTCATAATTGATTCCTAAATAATACTTCAACATTAATTTTAGTACTTAAAAATCTTTTTAAAATTATATATATATATATATATATGATAAGTACATATAACACCCTTAAATTGCAGCAATTGATTTCAATAATTCCTTAATGTGTGAAGAAGGACAAAAAGTGTTTATTGAGAGATCTCATAGTTTAGCATGTTGTGACGTATGGAAGTCACCAATATTGCTGTTGGGAAGCTTCTGATGGACCTTAACAGAACAATAGCATCTGTGAATGTATTCATTAATTCATTTACACAAGGTTGTAAATGGGTGAACACATGTACTACCAAGCTCAACCATTAAAAAAGGTGGATAAACTAGTTCTGGTAGCTAGAATTATCAATGTTGAAAAATTATGGTCATAATCACATAAGAAATGTTACCTTCTTTAATTTTAACCACAAAAAGTGAAACCAAAAACATGACCATATTTTCTTTGATTCTTTCTATTCATTAGATTATCATTACCTGTACTCCTTTTACCTATGCATGCAGTTGCATAAAAAATAAGCTAAAATTGCAAATATCATTACAACAAGCATACCTTGATTATGACAGACACCTCATGAGCCAATAAACAACATAGTGAACTCAAAAATAGTACTTTATAGCTTGGATATTGCCATCATCCAAAAGAACTTATCTTGATCCTCATATTTTGTAAGTAGTAGATGATAGCTTGACTGACATAGATGATGGTAAGGCAATAATCACCAAGTTGTTGAACATAATAAGTATGGCATGTAGTAAATTTTCCTTATTGACTGAAAAGTAAGTTGAGCTCATGCAACTCGTGCAAAGAGACAGCAAAGAAAGAAAACATGGATTGAGTAATCACGTTTACTCAATCTACAGCTCGAGCTTGGTACGAAGTTACAATAAGAGGAGTTGTACTGGAAACAACACTCCCTTATGACCCGGCATAAGGAGGTCCACTCTAACATAAAGTTTTTCGACTTGGTGGTGAACAGCAGTTGCAGCTGCAACTTCATCCCCCTTATCTTCAACGATAATGCTAACATGTCAATAAAAATACCTTGTCTCATTTTTTTGTCTTAGACAACTACTTGTCTAGTTATACATTAAGGCTAAATGCTAAGCGTCAACAAACATTACTGCAAGACTGACTGGTGGATGGCAATAAGTTCACTAATCAATAAGTCATGCAACAAGATTGACCAGCCAAGTAACTAAAGCAAATTTCATAATGATGGTGCTTAACATTACATTTCACTTTTTCTACCATTGACTGTTGTTTGTGGTGATTTGGGGCTAAAAACAAAAGAAGCATAATAGTATACCTACCACAAAATAAAATACAAACACAACAACATACTGAAAGGATGCACACATAAGATTTTTTTTTAAAAAAAGAAAAAGAAAAGGAGAACATAGTTGAAGAAGCTATTAAGGCATCAATACCAATACATATGATGATTGCAATGAGTCAATCAAGAGAAATCAAACACATATGGAAGAAACATGTATGAATAAGATTTTCCACACCAACAGAATTGAAGATTCAGGTTATGGCATTGAAACTAAAAGTAATCCAAATTCCTGATTGATCATAATATGCCTCTTTTTTATAAGATCCCTTGTACAGGATAGCTAAATTTGATAGAGATAGTACATATAAGAGCCGCATATGAAAATCCTTGACAAGTATTAAATGGGCATTTAAACGTAACATAGAACATACCCTATAACAGGTATTAAATGAGCATTTCAACATAACATAGAACATGCTCTATAACAGGTATTAAATGGACATTTAAACGTAACATAGAACATGCTCTATAACAGGTAAAAATGCAAACTAAGAGCAACGCTTGGACTTTAATTGGAGCAATGGGCACAGGGAAAATTTATTGGACTTGAATAAGAATAAATAACCGGACAAATGAATGGCTGATGAATAACGGATCATGGGCTTGATGGCTGATATTCAATCTAAGGTATATAAAAAAGACTTTTCTATAAATTAACCAAACTTCCAGTAGAAGTAGATACAAACTTGCACTCTCCTGCCTGGTGTTGGAATTAGATGTTGGATCCTAAAGTATTACAGAAACAATAACAAAAATAATAATAATAATAATGTCACCTGGTAAAAGAAATAAGAAATACAAGAGTTCAAATAGAGTCAACAATTAATCACTTGCTTTGAGATTATTAAGAGGTGGTAAAGGGAAAATGGAGTACTTACACAATGTAATCACTATAATTATATTGGAACTTTCAATAAGCCAAAAAAAAACCTAATAAAAAAGAATATTTTCACATAAAAGATGTAAAATAGATATTTGACATTATATACTTTTATTATAAATAACTCATATATCACCACTTTACTGCCATTAAAAAAAACCTTCTTTTGCATTAATTTATGAATTATTGACAAAAATTGTGAAAAGAATTAAAATTTATTTCTCTTAATTTTTGTAATACAATCGTAGTACATATATACACACATTAATGCTAACTTAATCCCACAATTTATGGAATCTTAACAAATAAGAAAATATTCTAACAAATCATGAGAAATCTTCCTAGTTATGAGTAACTTTTTTTAATTTACGTTTACTTTAACAATTATACTTATCCTAAATATCAAAACTATCTGTGTAAAAAAACCATAAAACAGATACACAAAAATGTTATACCAAAAGTAAGTTTCTATAATTAATCATTAAAAAAAAAATATATATTTTAAAAAATTTAAAAATATAAAATGATCAAAGTATTTTATAAAATTAAGTTACTTTTTGTCATTTTACACATCTACTTTAGTTGATTTAATGTGGGGTTATTTGTAATGAAAATAGATAATTTCTGATTCTTATATAAAAAGAAAAATGGTCACCATGGCCTTTTCACATTTTGAACATACGAAGAAAAAAAAAACCTTACTTCCTAAATGACCTAAAAAGACATCTTTACCCTCACCTCGGCGGCTTGGGCCCACTTTCCCTCTTGTGACAACAAGCTCGGCCCGGCCAAGTGAGCTTGTTAGTCACACATGATCTTATCAAGGCTTGCCAAGATTGAGGCAACTGTTAGATATATGTATGTATGTATATACATGGGTATACTTGTATCATTGGCTTCTATATGTAGCCCCATGATCACTTGTTTAGGGTGTAATGGATGAGCATTGATCTACCTCTTCTTTTCTCTTATATCATTCTTCCCTCTTCTAACATGGTATCAGACTAGGTACCTTCCTCCGGCCATCTCTCCGGCCACTTCCTCCTTCACTCTCTACTTCACCATCCTTTTCTTCATCATCCTTTTCTTCTTCTCATTATTCTTTTCTTCTTCTCATTCAAAAATGGGATCCAGCCTTCTGCGCCACTCTGCCGAGCTTGCATCAGCGTCACCTCGCTGCGATCGCGCCCGGCCTTCCCCTGCGCCGCCCCCGCCCTAGGCCTTGCTCGCAGTTGCGCCATTCTTGCGCTTGCGCCAGCAGCGCCCGCGCCCTGCTTGCTCTCAGTCCGCGCCCACACCAGCCGCGCCCGCTTGCCCGTGCCGCTTGCCGGACGTCGCCGCTCGCCGAACGACGCTACTCACCGCTCCTTCTCCTGGCCTTCAGGTGCCTCCAGGATCTGTTTGCCACCTTCGTCGCGCTCTCTATGGTCTCAAACAGGCTCCTCGTGCCTGGTTTGAGAGGTTAGCACAGTTGTTGAGGCTGCTAGATTTACTTCGAGCATACATGATCCGGCAGTTTTCATTCATTCTTCACCCGTGGCGGACCATTCTTTTACGTATGTGGATGATATGATTCTTCTCGGTGATGATTACGCTCATATTACTTTTTGTGAAGCGAAGCGTGTGAGACCTTCTTGATGAGTCGATCTCGGTCCGCTTCGTTATTTTTACGGGTATCGAGATCACATCTCATCCCCGATGGCTATCGACTATCTCGTGACGTTACACTCTTGATCTCCTTGAGCGCCTCGGCTTGGCGATACTCGTACCGCCGCTACACCGATGGAGTTGCATTTGCAGCTTCGTGCTTCTGATGGGATTCCCTTACCAGATCCTTCTCGCTATAGGCATCTTATTGGTAGCTTGGTATATCTTGCCGTTACATGTCCTGACTTTCTCACGTTGTGCACATCCTTAGTCAGTTCGTTGCAACCCCCACCTCTGTTCATTATGGACATCTTCTCCGGGTATTGCGATATCTTCGTGGCACTGCCTCGCGTGGTCTGTTCTACTCCCACAAATCCACTCTTCAGCTACAAGCCTATTCTGATGCTACTTGGGGCAGCTCTCCTGATGATCGGGTCTCTATCACTGACTACTGTATCTTTCTTGGGTCTTCACTTGTTGTTTGAAAGACTAAGAAAGCGATGAGATCATTAGCCAAAGTCGATCTTGAGGTCGAGGTTCGTGCTTTGGCTTCTACAGTACAGGAGGTGCTTTTGATTCACTCGATTCTGCAGGATTTTGGTGTACCGATTCATTCTCCTATTCCTATTCACTGCGACAGTACGGGAGCCCTTAAGATTACTGCCGACTCGGTCAAGCATGAGCTGACCAAACACATTGGTGTGGATACACACTTCACCTGTTGTCATGTTCGTGCCCATACTGTGTCGCTCCATTATCTTCCTACAGAGATCCAGGTGGCTGATTTTTTTACTAAAGCACAGACACATGACCAGCATCTAATTATGTTATCCAAACTCAAGACACATGATCCACCTTAAGTTTGAAGAGGGGGGGTGTTAGATATATGTATGTATATACATGGGTATACTTGTATCATTGGCTTCTATATGTAGCCCCATGATCACACTTGTTTAGGGTGTAATGAATGAGCATTGATCTACCTCTTCTTTTCTCTTCTATCATTCTTTCCTCTTCTAACAGCAACTTCCATACCAAACACGAGCTCATTAAGACTTACTACAACTAGAACAAGTTCACCAATCATATGCAAGCTCGTCAGGGCTCGCCCCATGTGGACTCCAACAAGCTTATTGAGAAAACAAGGAAAGAAAAAAATGCCATACAATGGCAACTTCACAAAAAATAAGGATTTTAATTAAGATATATTTTAAAAAAGACCTGCAGGTTTTTTTCCCATAAATATATATTAACCGTAAAGGTTCATGCAGGAGATTTTATGGAAACAAAACCTTTCTACCTTTTCTCTATACACATAACTATTTTGTTGGTTTTTTATAAGAATGCAGATCACAAACAATTTACAATTTATAAAAATTTACAATTCCTATTTTAAGGCAATGATTTATAATTCTTTTTTCCTTGTTTTTATAGCACATAATTATGAAATGAGTTCAAAATCAAAATATAGATTAAAATTAAAAGATTGATATAGTGTTTCGAGCATGCCATTGTGAACATAGATGTAATGCATTTTACATTCTAAGTAATCACTAAGGTGCACTCATAGATGTAAACGCAATGAAATACCTCAATCAATAGATTCAAACGAAAATGATGCAAGATAAAAACAACAAAGGTAGCTTTTAAAAAGAAAAAAAAATAATTTAAATCTAAAAGGAAAATTTTACTCATATAATTAAATTCCAACTCATTTTAAAGTAGAAAAAGCAGATACTATACAGCATAGACACACACAAAAAAAAATGGGGAGAAAGGTAAATTACACTAGATAAAGACATAAAAGATGATAGTCTTCCTCTAAGTTACTAAGATTACTTCTCTAGGTTATCACCAAATTGCACATGATCTAAAAGCATTTCCTCGATTTTGGTAGATTGTAAAATGTAATCATATCCTTGTGTTATTACAAAGAATATATGCAGAAGATGTACAATTTATGTCTAACACAACATAAGAAACTCTTTGTAGCTAAAATACCATAAACAAGAATTTACAAACTTGCTAATTAGATTAATGAATAAAGATGAACTAAGTATCATGGTATGCTTAGGTGCACAACCTTTTAATATCAATTGCAAGAGCTGTAGCTCTTTTCTCAAGAGCATATCTAGAGATTCACAACAAATGACTAAATATTCTGAAGGATAAAGACAAATTCAAAGAACCCTACTTTATCAATTAAAGAAAAAGATCTGCCACTATAAATTTTGCTTAAGCATGCGAACATGGGCACTTCCAGATCATTTGATTTTAGCCCTTTCTTTATGAATCTAAAATCTAAGAAATTCTCCATAAATAAAAGTATAACTACATGACAAATCTATTGTAGAATTGATGCCTATACTGCATATTAAATTATTAACAACATCAAATCTAACCCAAAAAAAAAAAATCCAACAAAATCCTTTTTCTCAGAAGTAAAAGATGCATGCTGTGAAAGCTGCATCTTAAGAGGTAGAACAAAGCAGAAGCATATTAATGGTAGTAAAATCTATGAATTTTGTGAAATTTGAGTTTAACATGGAGAAATAATGGAATCAACATTCTTTAACAATTCCAATGAATGATAAACCTAAAGTCATGATGATACTAAGAACTATGTAATAAGGACCATAACAAAAATTTAATGAAAACAAAATGTTTATGAGCCGGTTAAAGCAATGTTAAGAAAAAAAAAATGCAGCCAAAGCAATCCACAAATCGTGAAGAGTTCAAATTGAACATATTGCTTTCATTATGCAACAAATAAACACATAAAATTCAATTGAATCATATTAGGAAAGATACGCTGTTTAATTCAAGAAAAAAAAAAAGGATTATGTGATTGATATACAATATCTCAAATAAAAAAAGTTAAGACCATCCTATTCGATATATCTGCCAAATCATAGGTAAATTTAATCACCATTAATGAGCAGATACATTTTTTATGATATTTAGAAGCTGGGCTAAAAGCAGTAATTCAACCGTAAAAAACTGCAAATGCTTCAAAAATAAAAGAAAAGGATATATAAGTTGTAAATCCATACAAGCATTTCAACATGCAAGATTTCATATTAGAGATTAGATTCACATTTTATAACAATTTTTGGTGGTAAGTTGACGTTTCCGAGGGAAACATTTTAACTTCAATGTAAGTAATGCAGGAGCTATCTAAAATTCATTTAACAAAGCACTCAATCAGTCACTTCATCCACATCCACTCAAAGAAAACTGATGTGGCAAAACCATATACAGAATTCATGCTACAAAGAATAAGAGCAGCACCATGTTCAAATGTAAAGCATTAAATTGAAGCATAAGTGCCTGCACCAAAGGAATTTTTCCTTGAATCAACATAGAATAGAAGTGTTAAATTTTCCTTGCTATTTACTGCAATAAATAGCAATCAAGAATTAAAACATGAAGAACAGTATTTTGAAGAACTAACAGTCATGCCATTATTGTCATAAAGCATACCAAACTCATGCCTTAGGACGAATCATTTAAGAGAGAATCAACAAAGCAATAAGGCCAAGTCCACAATAAATGGTAGGTTCATAGCTAGCTAATTAAGCAAAATGAAGTTTTGCCAGACCATATCAATGGTCATGCATTAATGTCATAAAGCATAGCAAACTCATATACAAATGAACTGTTTAAGTGAAAAAAATCAACAAAGCAATATACAACACGTACACAATTGATGGCAGGTTTGAAGCTACCTAATTAAGCAAAATGAAGTTTTAGAAGAACATAACAATGATCTTGCCATTATAACTCATGTCTTAGGAAGAATCATTGAAGTGAAGGAAAATTCAACAAAGCAATATAGGATAAGCTAAAAACAGATGGCAGGTTTGAAGCGACCTAATTAAGCAAAATGATCATTGAGAAGACTGTATGCTTGAAAGCAACATACTTGAGGATTAATATATAACATTCCAATGCATAGCAAAATTCAGAAAACAAGTGTAAACTGTGAAGTTGCACAGATTTCGAAACATCCTTTTAGCTTTAAGTATAGGACAGCCAGATTTGAGCATGCAAAAAGATAGTCAGGTTGGCCAGATTTTGTAGGCAACAAAGCAACTACTAGTTTCTAGCTAGGATTGCATGGTGCAAACAGAGGGGAAGCTCAAACCACCCCCCATACAACAACAACAAAAAAGAAAACAAAAACAAAAAACAAGAAGTCATAGGTTTAACCTGTAGAAAAACTTAATAAACAGGAATGAAAGAAAATTATGCCACCAAACAAGAGAAACAATAGCCAATATGACTTCTCAACAAACCTTGTGAACCCACCCTTTTACATGAGTCGCAGCATCCTCCATCTTCAATAGCTTCCTTGGTAAAAAACTGCAGTGAAACCCTGTAAGGCTGAATGTAAATCAATTTTCTTTAATTATAAACTTGTGACAAACATAAAATGAAGAATTGAAAGGCAAGTGTATGAAGTATTTGAAACAAGACCGGACAACAAACTGAGCTGCAGGCTCAATTAAAAGTTGTTGCTTCTTGAATACCGGATCTTCTCATCCTTCGATGTATCAGTCCTAGGAAATGGAGCATTAGCACAAACACATGCAAGTAGACATAATGATACTTTTGCGACTCAATCAATTGGGAGGAAATATGCTCACCAAAGAATCGTACCACTACTAACAATAGAGGCATGCCCTAGCCCTTTGAATATAACATAGTTCATTTTCATATAAAATATGTCTCCAGACCTTTTGCCGAATCCTTGCATAAGGAATGTAGATAGAAGATTTTCTCAAGATCAGATATAGAACTATACTTGGGGTGGGGTACAGGAATATTTAGAAAGAAACTGCTTTGAACAAAGGAAAATTAGTTCAGCACCTTTAACTCTCGATCATGCATGCTCAACCAGAAAGAGAACAAAAATTCTGGTAAAGTGGCATGAATATCCATAGCACTACATCCAAGATAGGGCGTATCTTTAATTCATAGGCACATGAGTCCATGAGCTTTGCATGAAATTTTCACCTCATCCATGAACAAATTCAACAAGATTAGATACAACAGAAGCCTTGTCACCAACAACAGTAAGCCAGATGCTCCAAAATCAAATACAAACATATATATGCAGGCATATATATACATATATATAGAGAGAGAGAGAAAGAGAGAGAATATACATCATGACATCAATTCACGCATTACATTTTACGGTGGCATTTGAAAACAGTGGCAGCCAGACTAAAATCTTGAAAACAAAAACTTACAAAGATGGAACATCATTAAAAATATGTAGGTTAAGTTCTACACATGTTGAGGAACAACAGCTGCTCCTATTTGCACCTAATACTAAAAAAAGAACATAACTACGTGAAAAAATAGTAGAACAATCAAAGGGCAAAACAAGTGTTGAATAGGACGATTAATAGAAGGCACTTATTAAAGAATATGAACAGAGAAAAATCTATAACCATGCTAAGAGGTACAATATAAGACGCATGAAATTACTGAACAAAATCAAATTACAAGTAGTCTTAAAGCAGCAACAGCCTGCAGATACAGTCAAGCGCAGCATGTCAGAATAGGATAACCATAACACATATTAACATATAACAAAATAAAAAACATTCCTCATCAACATCTATTAGGCCAATGAACACAAAGTATTTGCAAGATAGAAGGCTGGTTGAAAGGAACTCAACATAACTATGAATAAACCACTAAAACCTGGTTATCTAGCAAAAACTACATTTGGAGAACTTCACATGGACCTTGAAACCAATGGATTAGCAAACATTTCTCCAGGCATAAGCCATAACTTCGGATAAGAAGGCAAAATGCAGCATTCCTCTAGCACGGGGATGAAAACAAATATATGCATTAACAACCACATAGGACAAATAATATATCTCAAATAGAAAAAGTTTAGGCCGTACTATTCTATATATTTGCCAAACCAAAGGAAAATTTAATCTCCATTAATGAGTGGATAAATTTTTTATGATATTCAGGAGTTTGGCTAAATGCATAAATTCAATCACAAAAAACCGGAAATGCATCAAATTAAAAGAAAAGGACGTATAAGTTGCAAAGGCGGTACAAGCATTTCGACATGCAGTATTTCATATTAGACACTATATTCACATTTTATAACCATTTTTGGTTGTAAGTTGAAATTACCAAGAGACATATACTAATTTCCAAGCAAGTCATGTGGGAGCTAACTAAAGATCAGACAACAGCACTTAGTCACTTACCACATCCTCTCAAAGAAAACCAGATGTGGCAAAACAATATACAGAATTCATACCACAAAGTATAAGGGCATTGCAGAATGTTCCAACAAAAAGGACAAAAAGCGAAGCACAAATTCCTCCAGCAATAACATTTTCCTTGAAATCTACCTAGAATAGAAGATAAGTGTTAAATATTGGCTGCACTATCAGAAAATAAGAGATCCACGGGCGCTGAGGTCCCTAACTAATTCCAAAGCCAGGAAAAGAATGGCGCCAAGAGGAGCATGAAGACATTGCAGCAAATAATAATCGTGATATATTCAAATGTAGATAAATGCATTGTAAGATAAAGTTGCGGTGTCATCATTGTCATAAAGCATAAAAAAAATGTCTTGCATTAGGAAAAATCATTTAAGTGAGAAAAATCAGCAAAGCAATATAGGAGAACATATGACAAGTTTAACGCTATCTAATTAAGCAAAATAATTTTTGGAAGAGTGTATACTTGAAAGCAACAAACTTGGGTAATTGTATTTAAAATTCCCATGTATAGTAAAATTGAGAGCATAAGTACACACAGTCAAGCAGCACAGTTTTAGGAGTCACCTTTAGCTTTAAGCATAGAATATAAGGATGTTGAGCAAGAAAAGAGATATTCAGATTAGCCACATTTTATAGACAACGAAACAAGAAAGAGTTTCTAGCTATAAAAATGTTTAAAGTGGTTGTATAAGGAGAAACATCGGGTGAAAACTCCAAAAACAGGGGGTAAAGTGGCAACCATTGGTCTGTCGAAAAACATAGTCAACAGGCAGTATTTTTCACAAATATACAAGGAATGAAGAAAATTAAATTCTGCCATCTATGAAAAGAAAAAATAACCAATATGAAATCTCACCAATAAAATGAACCTTTCATGAGTCTAACCTTTTACACGAGTCCCAACATAATCTTCAAATGACTTCCTTTGGTAAGAACCCCAAGTGAAAACCCTGCAAGCCTGAATGAAAATAAATTTTATCCAACAACAACCTCGTGAGAACCATAAATGGAGAATTGAAAGGACAAGGGTGTGAAGTATTTGAAATAAGGCCAAATAAAATATTTAGTCGCAAGCACAATTAGACCTCGTTGCAACCCAAATTCCCAATCTTTTCATTCTTCGATATATCATAGAGCATTAGCACAAAGACAAGCAAGAAGACATCATGATTACTTTTACAATAGAATCGATTATAAAGATACTTAAATTTAAGCCAAAAGATGGTTCTAAATGCAAGGGAAATTATGTAACATAACTATCTAACCACACATGGCTTCAACTAACAGGATGAATGCCACTATTGATTATATAACTCTATAGATGCCAAAATTTATTGCAAGTACTGGTTGCTTCATCAGAGTATGTTTTTCATTTTAAAATAATTTCTGAAAGAATAAACCAAAAGCGAGTGCGCTAAAGAACACATTGTTGTCCAATGAATATCACGCTGAATTAAGAAGGTAAAAAAACATCATATAATCGCATTTCCAACAAAGCATATCGGGCCCCTACACATATCTCAATTTACCCTCTTCAAACCCATCAAGCTTTCTTTTTTTCACCCAAAGTTGACTAGCGGCGAGTGTCAGCTCATGCTGCATGTTTATTTCTTTCATAACATCTGGGGAACTCTCAAAACCCATCCTGCAAACAACAAGAGCTTCAAAAAATTTAAGGGAGAAGAACACTAAATAAGCTACACATATCACAAATATACTAATTCAAAAAGGGTGTGCACTTTAATTCCATTTGATAGACAACTATATTGGCACGAGTGACAAGTTGATGCTTATGCCAATGACTTCATGCAGAAAACTAGGTTGAAATAAAAATAAAAAAATTAGTTAATTGAACTCATTATCCTCTTTTGAAATGTTCAATATGTAATACCTCAAGCCGGTTAGGGTAACTAAATGTTAAACAGATTTCAATGGATATATAACACACTCCTCAACATTTCAGTGAAATTTATGAGTATTCTTGTCCTCCTACCACTTTCGACCTATAACAGGAAATTCAATATAAAAAGGGGATGGCCATAAACTTTACCGCAGTGTAAGTCTCATGCCTTTGTCCCTGAGCATATTAACACAATCCTTGAGCTTTCGTGAAACCTTCACCTCATTCCTGAACAAATTCAAGAAATTAAATATATATAGAGAGCAGGATGCAAAAAAATCATATATATATATAGAGAGAGAGAGAAACAGAGAAATAATTGCTTGTGAGCAAGGCGTCTAAATTTCCTACATGTCTTCAACTATCTGTCAAGTAAATGCCATGTTTGATCTAACAAAACAACAAAATGGTCAAATTCCCTTCAATCCAAATTTGTTCAAGATAAAAGAGAAAAGAAAAAAAAGAAAAAGGAACTATAATATTCAAGAGAACCGCGACGCATCTCAACAACCTTGATCTTACCAGTGTTTCAACAAAGAATCACCCTCTAACCAGTTACTCGCAACCCTTTTGCCCTTCACGGACACGATTGACACAAAAACAGATGAAAAGCATTAAAAAAGGCATTAAAATATTAAAAAAAACAACAACAACAACAACAAAGAAATCAAAGGATACAAGTCAACTTTCAACTGAACTTCAGATTGTCAAAGATAGAAGAAAAAGACAAGGTGAACATACGAAAATGTCAAATGGCAGTCAACTTTCAACTGAACCTACAAGTCGACAAACATTACAAATTATTGGGAAAACCTTCACCTCATCCCTGAGCATATTAACACAATCCTTGAGCTTTCGTGAAATCTTCCCCTCAACTCTGAACATATTCAAGAGATTAGAATATATATAGAGAGCTGGATGCTCAAAAATCAAATATATATAGAGAGAGAGAGAGAGAGAAACAGAGGTAATTGCTTGTGTGTGAGGCGTCCAAATTTCCTAGATGCCTTCAGTTATTTGTAAAATAAAAGCCGTGTTTGATCTGATAAAACAACAAAATGGTAAGCAATTCCCTTCAATCCAAATATCTTCAAGACAAAACAGAAAAGAAAAAAGTATAAAATTCGAGAGAACCGCGATGCATTTCAGCAGCCTTGATCTGAGAAGTATTTCAACCAAGGTAGTCAAATCGAGATTCGAATCGTGAATCGAAATTCTAAATTTGTGAATCGAGTATCGTGAATCGAATCGAATCGTAAGATTCGGTTTAACATTTCAAAGTTATATATATATATATATATATATAACATGATTATATAAAAAATAAAAAAATAAAAATTCTAAGCCATGAATTAAATATAAACTAGTTTGGAAGACATTTTTCTTAGTTTGAGATCCTGCTTTTGAGCTTAGAAGACATTTTCAAGTATTAAGCAAACCTATATATATTTAAAAACATTAGTTATTTCAAAAAATAGTTCAGATTTAAAAGTCAATATAATAATCACAAAAAGATTAAATTATGTTAAAGATTAGTTTTTTTAAATTAAAAAAAGATTTCTTTTCATAACAAGAGTTTTTAAGATAACAAATTAATTTGATATTAAAAATTAAAAAAAGCATTATCTTTTAATTAATCTTTGAATTTGTTTTTGGATAACAAATTTAAAGATTAATTAAATAATCACTAATTTTAAAAACTTTTATAATAATTAAAATAGTTGATCGCATGCATTATAATAAAGAATTTAAAAAGAAAAAAAGAGAAGAATGTCGAGAAAGATGAAGAGATGGTATAAAAATGCCTATGTTGAGGATGTTGGAATAAAACAACAAAAATTTCTCCTTCCTCCTATGTTTCTTACTCTTTTTTTATTCTTCCTTTTCTTTTGATTTTTCTTTTTAATTCAAAACTTGTATTAACTAGGGAATCGTTGATCTTCTCGATTCATATCGATTCGACCGATTCGAGACAGATTCAAACGATTCATTCACGATTCTAGATCAATTTCGATTCTTTTTATAAGATTCGAACCGTTACGGATGAAAAACGATATGAATCGTAAGATTCGTATCGAGAACCGTACGATTCTAACTACACTGATTTCAACAAAGAATCACTCTCCAACCAGCTACTCGCAAGCCTCTCCAACCTCACCGACGCGATTGACACAAAAACAGATGAAAAACATTGAAAGGCATTAAAAAAAACCCAACAAAGATGACGACAACAACAACAACAAAGAAATCAAAGGGTATGGAGAGAAGCAATACGTCTCAGGAGCGACAAAAAATCATCCTCAAACCAGCTATTTGCAAGCCTCTCGACGTCCACGGACACCATTGACACAAAACACGATGAAAAGCATCAAAACACAAAAAAAAAAAACAGCAACATAGAAATCAAAAGCCATGGAGGGAAGCAATACTTCTCTGGAGATGGCCATGGATCATCGATCGAGCACAGGCTATGGAGAGAAGCAATGAATCGCTGGAGCTGGCCATGGATCATTGATCGAGCCCCGGCGATGACGACATTAAGGGTTTCAGAGAGAAGCGAGAGAGATGAAAGCGGGAAGAGAAACTTGGGAAGAAGAAGAGAGAAGGTCAGGGGTCTGCTTAAATAAAAGCTAGCGGATCCGGGTATAATTATTCATGAGATTTGAAATGGATCCGAAATCCGATTGCCTGCTGCCTAAGAGAATGTGTTATTATTCATGAGAGAAGGTTATATGATCGGTTGGCACACACAAACATATATACAAACATATATATATATATATATATATATATATATATATATATATGATTTATAATTCTGTTTTCATTGTTTTTATAGCACATAATTATGAAATGAGTTCAAAATCAAAATCTAGGTTAAAATTAAAAAATTGATATAGTGTTTCGAGCATGCTATTGTGAACATAGATGTAATGCATTTTACATTCTAAGTAATCACTAAGGTGCACTCATAGATGTAAACACAATGAAATACCTTAATCAATAGACTCAAACGAAAATGATGCAAGATGAAAGGAACAGAGGTAGCTCTTAAAAAGAAAAAAAATGATAATTTAAATCTAAAAGAAAAATTTTACTCACATAATTAAATTCCAACTCGCTTTAAAGTAGAAAAAGCAGATACTATACAGCATAGACACACACAAAAATAAAATGGGGAGAAAGGTAAATTACACTAGATAAAGGTATAAAAGATGATCGCCATCCTCTAAGTTACTAAGATTACTTCTCTAGGTTATCACCAAATTGCACATGACCTAAAAGCATTTCCTCGATTTTGGTAGATTGTAACATGCTATCATATCCTCGTATTTCAACTACTGATTTACTTAAACTTACTACAGAGAATATATGCAAAAGATGTACAATTAATGTCTAACACAACATAAGAAACTCTTTGCAGATAAAATACCCGAAACAAGAAATTTACAAACTTTCTAATTAGATCAATGTATAAAGATGAAATAAGTATCATGGTATGCTTAGGTGCACAACCTTTTAATATCAACTGCAAGAGCTGTAGCTCTTTTCTCAAGAGCATATCTAGAGATTCACAACAAATGACTAAATATTCCCAAGGATAAAGACAAAATCGAAGAACCCTACTTTATCAATTAAAGAAAAAGGTCCGCAACTATAAATTTTGCTTAAGCATGCGACATGGCCACTTCCAGATCATTTGATTTCAGCCCTTTTCTTTTGAATCTAAAATCTAAGAAATTCTCCATAAATAAAAGTATAACTACAATCACAAGTCCATTGTAGAATCGATGGCAATACTGCATATTAAATTATTAACAACATCAAATTTAACCCAAAAAAAAAATCCAACAAAATCTTTTTTCTCAGAAGTAAAAGATGCATGCTGTGAAAGCTACATCTTAAGAGGGTAGAACAAAGCAAAAGCATATTAATGGTAGTAAAAACTATGAATTTTGTGAAATTTGTGTTTAACATGGAGAAATAATGGAATCTACATTCTTTGACCATAGCAATGAATGATAAACATAAAGTCAAGATGATACTAAGAACTATGTAATAAGGACCATAACAAAATATCATGAAAACAAAATGTTTATGAGCCAGTTAAAGCAATGTTAAGAAAAAAAAAAAAGGAGAAAAAAATGCAGCCAAAGCAATCCACAAATCGTGAAGAGTTCAAATTGAACATATTGCTTTCATTATGCAACTAATAGACACATGCAATTCAATTGAATCATATTAGGCAAGATATGTTGTTTAATTCAACAAAAAAAACGATTATGTGATTGATATACAATATCTCAAATAAATAAAATTAAGACCATCATATTTGATATATCTGCCAAATCATAGGTAAATTTAATCACCATTAATGAGCAGATACATTTTTTATGATATTTAGAAGCTGGGCTAAAAGCAGTAATTCAACCACAAAAAACTGCAAATGCTTCAAAAATAAAAGAAAAGGATGTATAAGTTGTAAATCCATACAAGCATTTCAACATGCAAGATTTCATATTAGAGATTAGATTCACATTTTATAACAATTTTTGGTGGTAAGTTGAAGTTTCCGAGGGAAACATTTTAACATCGATGTAAGTAATGCATGAGCTATCTAAAATTCATTTAACAAAGCACTCAATCAGTCACTTCATCCACATCCACTCAAAGAAAACTGATGTGGCAAAACCATATACAGAATTAATGCTACAAAGAATAAGAGCAGCACCATGTTCAAATGTAAAGCATTAAATTGAAGCATAAGTGCCTGCACCAAAGGAATTTTTCCTTGAATCAACATAGAATAGAAGTGTTAAATTTTCCTTGCTATTTACTGCAATAAATAGCAATCAAGAATTAAAACATGAAGAACAGTATTTTGAAGAACTAACAGTCATGCCATTATTGTCATAAAGCATACCAAACTCATGCCTTAGGACGAATCATTTAAGAGAGAATCAACAAAGCAATAAGGCCAAGTCCACAATAAATGGTAGGTTCATAGCTAGCTAATTAAGCAAAATGAAGTTTTGCCAGACCATATCAATGGTCATGCATTAATGTCATAAAGCATAGCAAACTCATATACAAATGAACTGTTTAAGTGAAAAAAATCAACAAAGCAATATACAACACGTACACAATTGATGGCAGGTTTAAAGCTACCTAATTAAGCAAAATGAAGTTTTAGAAGAACATAACAATGATCTTGCCATTATAACTCATGTCTTAGGAAGAATCATTGAAGTGAAGGAAAATTCAACAAAGCAATATAGGATAAGCTAAAAACAGATGGCAGGTTTGAAGCGACCTAATTAAGCAAAATGATCATTGAGAAGACTGTATGCTTGAAAGCAACATACTTGAGGATTAATATATAACATTCCCATGCATAGCAAAATTCAGAAACAAGTGTAAACTGTGAAGTTGCACAGATTTTGAAACACCCATTTAGCTTTAAGTATAGGACAGCCAGAAGTTGAGCATGCAAAAAGATAGTCGTTGGCTAGATTTTAGTGGCAACAAAGCAACCACTAGATTCAAGCTAGGAAGTGGTTGCATGGTGCAAACAGAGGGGGAAGCTCAAAAAACCCAAAAAAAAAAAACAAACAAACAAACAAAACAAAACAAAACAAAACAAAAGAAAAAAAGAAAAAAAAAACCAAAACAAAAACAAAAAACAAGAAGAAATGACAAGCATAGGTTTAACCTGTAGAGAAACTTAATGAACAGGAATGAAAGAAAATAATGTCATAAAACAAGAGAAACAATAGCCAGTATGACTTCTCAACAAACCTCGTGAACCCATCCTTTTACATGAGTCGCAGCATCCTCCATCTTCAATAGCTTCCTTGGCAAAAAAACTGCAGTGAAACCCTGTAAGGCTGAATGGAAATAAATTTAAACTTGTGACAAACATAAAATGAAGAATTGAAGGGCAAGTGTATGAAGTATTTGAAACACTACCGGACAACAAACTGAGATGCAGGCATAATTAAATGTTGTTGCTTCTTGAATACCGAATCTTCTCATCCTTCGATGTATCAGTCCTAGGAAATGGAGCATTAGCACAAACACATGCAAGTAGACAATGATACTTTTGCGACTCAATCGATTGAGAGGAAATATGCTCACCAAAAAATCATACCACTACTAACAATAGAGGATGCCCTAGCCCTTTGAATATAACATAGTTCATTTTCGTCTAAAATATGTCTCCAGACCTTTTGTCGAATCCTTGCATAAGGAATGTATGAACTCTAAGATAGAAGATTTTCTCAAGATCAGATATAGAACTATACTTGGGGTGGGGTACAGGACATTTAGAAAGAAAAAAGAACGTAACTACGTGAAAAAATAGTAGAACAATCAAAGGGCAAAACAAGTGTTCAATCAGACGATTAATATGATCTAATAGGAAGGGAAGGCACTTATTAAAGAATATGAACAGAGAAAAATCTATAACCATGCTAAGAGGTACAATATAAGACGCATGAAATTACTGAAAAAAATCAAATTACAAGTAGTCTTAAAGCAGCATCAGCCTGCAGATACAGTCAAGCGCAGCATGTCAGAATAGGATAACCATAACACATATAAACATATAACAAAATAAAAAAAACTCCTCATCAATGATCCAGTTATCAACAAAAATAGGGGCAGCAATTTGATTGAAAACCAGGTGACAGAAAAGAATAAATGCAGTTACCACATGTTGCACCCTTGAAGATAGCAAACCACATGAGCCATTAAATAGGCTTACCAAATTGTCATTAGAATAGCAATGACTTGTTCAGGATCAAACACAAAATCCAAACACATTAGTAAACATCTTAGACAGTTCAGCAGACATAGAATTGAAGTGTGACACAGGACAAACTCAAGAATTAAGCCTTCCTTTTACATTTGCACAGCAGACTTGCAACATGATCATTTTCTAGCAAATCAAATAAGCACCATAAAAAACTACAGATACATAATTCATATATTGGAAAAGAATAGATCATAACATCATGGATAAATGCACCAATGAGTAACATCTTGTCACTAAATAGGTGAGGAGCTATACCACAAGGGCCATAAAAGATTATCATGAGAATGCATGGTCTTCGAATCATTCAAAATCCCGTAGACAGACACACACGCTCCAAATTAAAATCAGGAAAATCAAACAGTTTTTAGGAATTATACAATCACAAGTATCGACGTAGAAAACCCATGAGTAGCTCACGTAAGGCAGAAATATAATATAAAATATAACAATAACATGCTATGAGCATACCAACATACAAAATGCCTGCAACTAGGAACTGGTTGAAGTCACAACATCTATTAGGCCAATGAACACAAAGTATTTGCAAGATAGAAGCCTGGTTGAAAGGAACTCAACATAACTATGAATAAACCACTAAAGATCAGCTATCATCTCTAAGAAGCAAAATCATAACAAGCCTTTCATCTTGTGACAGAAAGTCAACTCTTGAACAATCAAATAAGATTAACTGTGTTTCCATTTGCTATAAGAAAGTTCACCAGAAATTTAATTCAAGCATTTCAAGCATATCAAGCAAGCTATGCAGATCAATTCACAAAACCAAGATTAGCTGTAAGTATCATTAAGAAAAAGAACATGGAAATTATTACTTTCAATGCAAGACCCAACAACATGTCCACGATTAGGAAATCTATAGGCATAAGTATCAAAATATAAGGACAACTAAAACCTAGCAAAAACTACATTTGGAGAACTTCACATGGACCTTGGAACCAATGGATTAGCAAACATTTCTCCAGGCATAAGCCATAACTTCGGATAAGAAGGCAAAATGGAGCATTCATCTAGCACGGGGATGAAAACAAATATATGCATTAACAACCACATAGGACAAATAATATATCTCAAACGGAAAAAGTTAAGACCGTACTATTCTATATATTTGCCAAACCAAAGGAAAATTTAATCTCCATTAGTGAGCGGATAAATTTTTTGTGATATTCAGGAGTTTGGCTAAATGCATAAATTCAATCACAAAAAACCGGAAATGCATCAAATTAAAAGAAAAGGACTTATAAGTTGCAAAGGAAGTACAAGCATTTCAACATGCAGTATTTCATATTAGACACTATATTCACATTTTATAACAATTTTTGGTTGTAAGTTGACCTTTCCAAGAGGCACATACTAATTTCCAAGCAAGTCATGTGGGAGCTAACTAAAGAGCAGACAACAAAGCACTTAGTCAGTCACTTACCACATTCTCTCAAAGAAAATCAGATGTGGCAAAACAATATACAGAATTCATACCACAAAGTATATAGGCATTGCAGAATGTTCCCACGAAAAAGACTAAAAGCGAAGCACAAATTCCTCCAGCAATAACATTTTCCTTGAAATCCACCTAGAATCGAAGATAAGAGTTAAGTATTGGCTGCACTATCAGAAAATATGAGATCCACGGGCGCTAAAATCCCTAACTAATTCCAAAGCCAGGAAAAGAATGGCACCAAGAGGAGCATGAAGACATTGCAGCAAATAATGATCGTGATATATTCAAATGTAGGTAAATGCATTGTAAGAAAATGTTGCGGTGTCATCATTGTCATAAAGCATAAAAAAAATGTCTTGCATTAGGAAAAATCATTTAAGTGAGAAAAATCAGCAAAGCAATATAGGAGAACATATGGCAAGTTTAACGCTATCTAATTAAGCATAATAATTTTTGGAAGTGCGTATACTTGAAAGCAACATACTTGGGTAATTGTACCTAAAATTCACATGTATAGTAAAATTGAAAGCACAAGTACACATAGTCAAACAACACAGTTTTAGGAGTCACCTTCAGATTTAACTAGCATAGAACATATGGATGTTTAGCAAGAAAAGAGATATACAGATTAGCCACGTTATATAGACAACAAAACAAGAGAGTTTCTAACTATAAAAACATTTAAAGTGGTTATACAAGGAGAAACAGAGGGTGAAAGCTCCAAAAGGTAAAGTGGCAACCATTAGTCTGTAGAAAAAGATAGTCAACAGGAGTATTTTTCTTAAATATACAAGAAATGAAGAAAATTAAATTCTGCCACCTAAGAAAAGAAAAAATAACCAATATGAAATCTCACCAATAAAATGAACCTTTCATGAGTCTAACCTTTTACA
Organism: Dioscorea cayenensis subsp. rotundata; assembly: GCF_009730915.1. NCBI lineage: Eukaryota > Viridiplantae > Streptophyta > Magnoliopsida > Dioscoreales > Dioscoreaceae > Dioscorea > Dioscorea cayenensis. The sequence continues at coordinate 5,399 of NW_024086423.1, read as the reverse complement.
TGAGTCCCAACATAATCTTCAAATAGCTTCCTTTGGTAAGAATCCCAAGTGAAAACCCTGCAAGCCTGAATGAAAATAAATTTTATCCAACAACAACCTCGTGAGAACCATAAAATGGATAATTGAAAGGACAAGCATAAGAAGTATTTGAAACAAGGCCAAATAAAATGTTTAGTTTCAAGCACAATTAGACCTCGTTGCAACCCAAATTCCCAATCTTTTCATTCTTCGATATATCATAGAGCATTAGCACAAAGACAAGCAAGAAGACATAATGACTACTTTTGCAACAGAATCGATTATAAAGATACTTAAATTTAAGCCAAAAGATGGTTCTAAATGCAAGGGAAATTATGTAACATAACTATCTAACCACACATGGCTTCAACTAACAGGATGAATGCCACTATTGATTATATAACTCTATAGATGCCAAAATTTATTGCAAGTACTGGTTGCTTCATCAGAGTATGTTTTTCATTTTAAAATAATTTCTGAAAGAATAAACCAAAAGCAGGGCTGCCAAAGAACACATTGTTGTCCAATGAATATCACGCTGAATTAAGAAGGTAAAAAACATCATATAATCGCATTTCCAACAAAGCATATCAGGCCCTACACATATCTCAATTTACCCTCTTCAAACCCATCAAGCTTTCTTTTTTCACCCAAAGTTGACTAAGCAGCAGTGTCGCTCATGCTGCATGTTTATTTCTTTCATAACATCTGGGGAACTCTCAAAACCCATCCTGCAAACAACAAGAGTTTCAAAAAATTTAAGGGAGAAGAACACTAAATAAGCTACACATATCACAAATATACTAATTCAAAAAGGGTGTGCACTTTAATTCCATTTGATAGACAACTATATTGGCACGGGTGACAAGTTGATGCTTATGCCAATGACTTCATGCAGAAAACTAGGTTGAAATAAAAATAAAAAAATTAGTTAATTGAACTCATTATCCTCTTTTGAAATGTTCAATATGTAATACCTCAAGCCGGTTAGGGTAACTAAATGTTAAACAGATTTCAATGGATATATAACACACTCCTCAACATTTCAGTGAAATTTATGAGTATTCTTGTCCTCCTACCAGCTCGACCTATAACAGGAAATTCAATATAAAAAGGGGATGATCATAAACTTTACCGCAGTGTAAGTCTCATGCCTTTGTCCCTGAGCATATTAACACAATCCTTGAGCTTTCGTGAAACCTTCACCTCATTCCTGAACAAATTCAAGAAATTAAATATATATAGAGAGCAGGATGCAAAAAAATCATATATATATATAGAGAGAGAGAGAAACAGAGAAATAATTGCTTGTGAGCAAGGCGTCTAAATTTCCTACATGTCTTCAACTATCTGTCAAGTAAATGCCATGTTTGATCTGACAAAACAATAAAATGGTCGACAAATCCCTTCAATCCAAATTTGTTCAAGATAAAAGAGAAAAGAAAAAAAAGAAAAAGGAACTATAATATTCAAGAGAACCGCGACGCATCTCAACAGCCTTGATCTTACCAGTGTTTCAACAAAGAATCACCCTCCAACCAGTTACTCACAATCCTTTTGCCCTCCACGGACACAATTGACACAAAAACAGATGAAAAGCAGTAAAAGGCATTAAAATATTAAAAAAACAACAACAACAACAACAACAAAGAAATCAAAGGATACAAGTCAACTTTCAACTGAACTTCAGATTGTCGAATATAGAAGAAAAAGACAAGGTGAGCATACGAAAATGTAAAATGGCAGTCAACTTTCAACTGAACCTACAAGTCCACAAACATTACAAATTATTGGGAAAACCTTCACCTCATCCCTGAGCATATTAACACAAACCCTGAGCTTTCGTGAAATCTTCCCCTTATCCCTGAACATATCAAGAGATTAGAACATATATATAGAGAGCTGGATGCTCAAAAATCATATATATATATATATATATATATATATATATAGAGAGAGAGAGAGAGAGAGTGAGAGAGAGAGGAAAACAGAGGTAATTGCTTGGGTGTGAGGCGTCCAAATTTCCTACATGCCTTCAGTTATTTGTAAAATAAAAGCCATGTTTGATCTGATAAAACAACAAAATGGTAAGCAATTCCCTTCAATCCAAATATCTACAGGACAAAACAGAAAAAAAAAAAAGTATAAATTTCGAGAGAACCGCGATGCATTTCAACAGCCTTGATCTGAGAAGTATTTCAACAAAGAATCACTCTCCAACCAGCTACTGCAAGCCTCTCCAACCTCCGATTGACACAAAAAACATATGAAAAAGCATTAAAAAGGCATAAAAACCCAACAAAGACGATACAACAACAACAACAAAAGAAATCAAAGGGTATGGAGAGAAGCAATACATCTCTGGAGCGACAAAGAATCACCCTCAATTCAAACCAGCAATTCGCAAGAATCTCGCCATCCACGGACACTATTGACACAAAAAACGATGAAAAGCATCAAAACACATAAAAAAACAAAGAAATCGAAGGCCATGGAGGGAAGCAATACTCGAGCTCGCCATGGATCATCGATCGAGCACAGGCTATGGAGAAAAGCAATACATCACTGGAGCTGGCCATGGATCATCGATCAAGCCCCCGCGATGACGACATTGGAGGTAAGGGTTTCAGAGAGAAGCGAGAGAGATGAGAGCGGGAAGAGAACCTTGGGAAGAAGAAGAGAGAAGGTCGGGGGTCTACTTAAATAAAAGCTAGCCTAGCGGATCCGGGTATAATTATTCATAAGATTTGAAATGGATCCGAAATCCGATTGCCAGCTGCCTGAGAGAATGAGGTATTATGTATGGAAAGTGATAACGGTTATAAATATTTAAATATGGAAATTTATGGAGAGCTAACGGATCCGGGCCTGAGATTTGAATTGGTTTAACGGATCCGAAATCCGATTGCTTTGCTGCCCGAAATAGGGTTAACGGTTATATGTATATATATATATATATGGAAAATGGATCTGGGTTCGTAATAATTGAAGATCCGAAAACCATAATGCGAAAGAGATATTAATAAATGGAAAACGGATCCGGGTTCTGAGTAATGAAAATCCGAAAAACAACATACGCAAGAGATATTAATAATTGTTAAATATTATATATATATGGAAACAAATCTTGGTTTTTAATAGAAGATCTAAGAACACATCATGTTTAAAAGATATATTAATAATTGTTATATATATATATATATATGGAAACGGATCCAGGGTTTTAACAATGGAAATTTGAAAGAAATATAGAGATAAATAACAAAAATAAATAAATAAATATCAAGATCTATATATCTATATATCTATATCTATATGTGTATATATATATATATATATATTAAAAGCAGTGGAATTAAAAGCTTCACATTAAATATAGAAAACAACCATTTATTTAAGTGAGAGTCATCACTTATCTCACCATTCAACCATCTAACAAAATTTTGGCCTAAATAAGTAAGTTTTGAGCTTTTATAATATACAAACGTTTGTAGATTTAAGTATATATATATATATATATATATATGTTGCTAGTAGTGTCAGTCTCTTTTCATTATGTTCAGGATACCCACTGCGAACATTTTCAGTTGACATATTCCATATGTATATATAATGATTTGTGGGGATGAACACTTTTGTTAGACTTATTTATTTCATTCTATTATATCTTATTTTTCTTTTTTTTTTCTTTTTTTTTTGAGAAAGGCGACAAGCATCAGAACCCAGGGACGTGCACGTGTGGGGAGCAAATCTCAACGCCGACCCACATGCCCTCATCTTGCGTAGCCTCGGGTCCTCCCCGAAATGAACATTTTACGCAAGGGACCCGATGCCAATTGACCCAAAGGCCGTTGGCTATTCTATTTTTCTTTTGTTAATATATTTTTGTGTTTCAAAATCAAACTCAACTAGTATTGTGAGAACATTGTGGAGCCGATATAAATCCAAGCAAAGTTATTTAGTACCATATTTGTTTTATTTATTTTTTTATTTTATTTCCTTTTAATAAGCATGCTTGATTGATTGATTTTGCCACATTTGAGCATCTTGTTTTTGTTTGGCTATAGAAAACAATAAACCAAATTTCAAATGTTAATGAATTTTCAAAATATAAAAAATCAATCTTGATATTCATTTTCACTGCAATTCTGCATGCTAATTATGTAAGAAAAAACATAAATGGAAAATTAGATTTATTTCATTCAATAAATAAATAAATTTCAAAATATTCTCCTCATATGATTTCTTTGTTTATATATATATATATATATATATATATATATATATATATATAAGAGAACCAGTAATGTAAGAATATCTTACAACAACCTTGATTATCATCTAATGATTGTTGTTTTATTATAAATATAACCTCAGATTGGTGTTTGTCTCTTTTATTGCCACGTTGGAGCTTGTTTTTGTTTGGATTTTTTTGAAATTACACCAAGATTCAAATGATAATTATTTTTCAAACTATACAAATAAATTAATCTCATTGAGCAAAAATTGTTTTAACCGTTTTCAAATGTAAAAACATAAATGAAACATTAGACTTATTTCATTCAATAAATAAATTAATAAACAAATTCTTCTAATAAACTCTAAAATAATTTCTTAACATGATTTTTAAATAAAATAAATAAATTACAAATTAATTAAAATAAAAAATATATATAAATAAATAAACATACAATATAAAATAATTAATCGACACAAAATAAATCAACACATAACAAAATATTCCTATTTTATAGGAGATGTTTAAGATCCACTAATGATAAATATTGTTTTAACAAAAATAAGTAGACCGATCACATGATTTACATGTATATAATTGGTGATCTAAGACATCAATCATCTTGTTATGTGTTGTATGTATATACATATACATATACACACACAAACATATATATATATATATATATATAAGTGAAAAAACCACAAGTGAAACATCACCATTTACATGAGAAAAGTTGGGCTCCAATTCATGAATTACTCTTATGCTTTGCTTGTTTGGAGGTTTTGCATGGTTTTGTAAAGTATGGTTTTACATAAAACCTTTCTTGGATGCAAGGTTTTTTACATGGTATGGTTTATGGGGGTAAAATGGATGAGCATTAATGGTGCTACTTTATATTATTATTATTATTATTATTATTATTATTATTATTATTATTAAAGATCATTGTTTTCAGTGGGTGTGGTTGCATTTCATTGGAGTAGATGACCAATCTTAAAATATCCAACCTAATAAGTCATGCTGGACAAATGAAAAGTTTCTTCTCTTTTTTTTTTTTCTTTTATTTCAATTATTTTGTTACATGAGCTTTCTCAATCTAATAAAGGAAGGGTTATATGATTGGTTAGATATATATATATAT